>NW_016690481.1:674073-678921 GCF_001604755.1 Lepidothrix coronata | reverse complement strand
CGCCCCCGGGACCGCCCCGCCGGTGATACCGGCACCGCCCCGGGACCGCCCCCGGGACCGCCCCCGGGACCGCCCCGCCGGTGATACCGGCACCGCCCCGGGACCGCCCCCGGGACCGCCCCCGGGACCGCCCCGCCGGTGATACCGGCACCGCCCCGGCACCGCCCCCGGGACCGCCCCGCCGGTGATACCGGCACCGCCCCGGGACCGCCTCGGCACCGCCCCCCCGAGACTGGCACCGCCCCCGGCATCACCCTCGGCACGGCCCGGCCAGTGCTACCGGCATCTCCCCTGGGACCACCCCCGGGACCGCCCCCCGGCACCGGCACCGCCCCGCCGGTGCTATCGCCACCGCCCCACGGGTTCACCCCCGGGACCGCCCCGCCTGCACCGCCACGCCGGTGCTACCGGAACCGCCCCCCGGGACGACCCTCGCCACCGCCCCCTCTCCTCCGGTGTCACCGGCACCTCCCGCCGCGCCTCACCGGCGGCTCCGCCCACAGACGGCCCTGCCCCGCCCCAGAGCCGTCAGACCGCGCCCCGAGTCACCAGACTGCGCCCCTAGCTGCGATGCCACGCCCCCAAGAGCAGACCCCGCCCCTGAACTGACAGGCCCCGCCCCCAGACCCCCGCGGGCGGCCCCGCCCCGCCCCGCGGAGTGTCCCCCTTCTCGCCCCCCCATCACCCCGCCCCGCCGAGCCTCGGGGGTTGGTTTGGGATCCCTGTCCCAGCGCGGGTCACCCCCCCCACCCCACGGGGGCTCTTGGGGTCCCCTGTCACAGAGCAACTCTCGGGACCCCCCTCGGAGCTGTTCAGGGGGGTCCCATCCCCTCATCCCGGGTGTTCCTTGGGGTCCTCTGTCCCAGAGCAGCTCTAGGGGATCCCCACCCCAGAGTGACTCTTGGGGATCCCCTTCCCGGGCGGTTCCGGGGGATCCTGTCCCAGATCAATTTTCGGAGACTCTCATCCCATGGGGGTTTTCAGGGTCCCCCACCCTAAGGGCAGTTCTCAGGGACCCCCAGCCCGAGCTGTTCTGGGAGACCCGATCCCAGGTGGTTCTTGGGGTTCCCTGCCCCAGTGCAGCCCCGGGGGTCCCCGCATCCCACACAGCCATCCCTGGTCCCCGTACCCCGTAATGTACTCCCTAACGCAGCCCCTCTGTGGAGAAAATCGGCAGTTCCGGGGATTTCTCCCATTTTTCATCCTGAGGGGGGTACACCTGGGGTGGACACACCTGGGGTGACTTCAGGTCACCCGGACCTCGGATCCTGGAGCTTTTTGGGGTGCAAATGCGTCTCAGTTTTACCCCGTATCATCAAAATTTTGCACCCCCCAGCAGGGATGCTGCTCCTCCCCGTGGCGATGACCTGCACGAAGAGGTGTCCAGCGGGGCAGGAGGTGACCGGGGGGGGGGAGGGAGAGGTGTCTGGGAGGGACAGAGGGTGACCCTCGCCCCGGGGTGTCTCCAGCATGTGCTAATGGGCCATTAGCAGTTCGTTGTTCCCCCAGCCCAGTCCTCCCCAGCTGCCAACAGCGGGCTGGAGCGGCGCTGCCCCGCGCGGCGAGCGAGGTGCTCGGGGGATTTGGGAGTGGCCTTTCTCTCCCCCGAGCCTTCCTCCACATTCGGGGTTACCCAAAATTTGAGCGAGCAGCAGGGAAGCGGAGGTGGAGGGGCTCCCCCAGAACTCCTTTGGTGTCTCACCCCCACCCTGCCGGGCTCGGGGGGCCACGGGGAGAACAACCCACCCATGAGACACCACTGTCGCCCAGAGGGAAAATAACGGGGGACCGAGCTCCCCCTACCCCGGGAGGGTGAGGTGGACTTTAAGGAGCCCCCCTGCCCCCCCATTTGTCCCCAGTGACAGTGATGGTGACAGGGCTGTGCCGGGCTTTTCCTCCTTGGGGCTTCAGGCTTTGGTTTAGGGGGGTTGGAGGGATGTGGGGGTCCCCTCCGTGCCCCCAGTCTCCAGTGAAAAATGTGTCTGGGAGAGGGGGATGGGAGATGGTGAATGGGGTGGTCCTGGGGTGCCTGAGGGTCCTGCAATGACCAAGAGTCCCAGGGCAGCTGAGTGTCCTGGGGTGGCTGACAGTCCTGGGCCAGATGAGGATCCCAGAGTGACCAAAATTCCTGGGGTGTTCAAGGGTCCCAGAGTGGCCAAAGGTCCTGGGGTAGGTGTTGGGTCACTGTAGCCAAGGGGCCTGAGTACCTGAGGGTCCCAGAGTGTCCAGGCTTCCTGAGGTGGCCATGGGTGCAGGAACAGCAGAGACTCCAGGGGTTGTTGAGCTCCTGTGGTGGCTGAAGGTCCTGGGGTGTCTGATGGTCCCACCTCAGACCCCCCAACCCCCTCCATCCCACAGATTCCCCATCCATCCATCCCATCATCACTCCAAGAGCACCAAACACCACCTAACGTCACCTCAAAACCAGTTTAGAGGCTCTCCTGGGTTTATAGGACTGTCAAAAATGTTGGGAAACAGCCCAAAACTGCAGTGCTGTTGGTGCCCGTGTTATGACTTGGGGACCTGCAAGGCTGGGAGTTGCTGGGGAGTGCTGGGTGACATGGGACATTCATGTCAATGCCAGGAACCAGTCATGTCCTCGCTCCTCGAGGGCTCATCCCACGTTATTTATGGGGAACCTGGGCAAAAGTAACGCTTAAGGTAATAATTTATATTTTTTAGCATCCTGGGGCGTACACAGCTCCCTCAGACACATCCACACCCCACATGGGAAGGGGACCCCACCACATGTTCCCCTAACCATGGAGCTGTTTAGGTAGATGTGAGCTCCCCATTCAGCACACGGCTAGAATGGCTGGAAATGTTAATTAAACACAGGGTAATAAAACATCTGGAGGGCTGGGAGCAGGGAAGGGCCGGCCGGCACGACCCCCCGCAGCTGCCTCCTGCTTTTCCTTGGGAATCTTGGGCAGGGGGGACTGGGGTCACCAGCGATTTGGATGGTACAAAAGCCTTTTCATGGAGTATTTCAGGCAAAGCAACTGAAGAACCTTTGTGGAGCAGAGCGAGGGGCTGCTGGGGGGTGGTGGAGCCTGGTGGCCCCGGGCGTTTGGGGACGGGAGGTTGGGGTTCACAGCCAGGCTGTGGGTGATGGAGTGAGACGAAGACAATGGTTTGGAGATGCTGGATGAAGCCCCATTGAGTGCCACCCCAGCAGCCCCGTGGATGCCCATTACGGGGAAACCAGCCCACTGCGTAAAAAAAAAAGGGGGAAAAAGGTTTTTTCAGTGGGTCTGTCCTGCAGGATGGCTGGTCTAGCCATGGTAGGACCCTGCTCCTGCCTTGGGGAGGGATGGGGAACCCCCTCTGAGCATCCCCTGGGGAGGGGGACAGGGACATTGGGGTGAACTGGGGACTCTCCAGTGTGGTGGGACACACGGGTGGGATGGGGACACCCTGATGGGATGGGAACAACCTGGCGGGTCAGGGTTACCCTGGGCGGGATGAGGGTTCTCCTGCTACACAGAGGCACCCAAATGCAATAGGGGCACCCCAGCAGGACAGGGATGATGGGATGGGGTGGGGGGCACCCTGGGTGGGATGGGGGCACTCAGGAGGGTGAAGGCAACTAAATAGGATGGGGGGGGTTACGGACAACTTCAGCAGGGTGGGAGCACCCAGATGGGAGGGATCACCGTGGGAGGGATCGGGGACCTGCATGGGATAGGGGAACTCTGGGTACGATGGGGGGACCAGGGCAGGATGGGGGGGGGGGAAAGACGGAATGTGGCAGACCATGAATGCACTGAAAGCACTCGGATGGGAAGTGACCCCATGGATGGGACGGGGGAGACCCTAGCTGGGGCACCCTGGATAGGGCAGAGGACCTCTGGATGGAATGAGGGTTGCCCGGTTGGGATGGGGGACCCCGCACGGAACGGGGGTCCCCGAACTTACAGGGAGCGCCGGGCACAGTGGGACCGGCCGGCGCCCCGTGGGCGCCCCGTGGGCGGCGGGGCCGCTCCGCCGGCGGGGCCGGTGCGGAGTCGGCGGCGGGACCCGTGCGGGGCCGGCGGGGCGGTGCGAGCCCCTGCCCGGCCCCCGGTGTCGGTTTGCATCCCGGCTCCTCCCCGCCCCGCCGCCCCGCGCATTCCCGACCCTCCGGGCGGCGGCGGCGGCGGCGGTGGGGCCCGGCGGGGCCGGGGCGGGACCCCACGATGCCGCAGCTGGAACCGACGGGGGGGGACGACCTGGGGGCTCCCGACGAGCTCATCGCCTTCCAGGACGAGGGCGAGGAGCAGGACAAGGGCGCGGGGCGCGGCTCGGCCCACGGGGACCTGGACGAGCTCAAGTCCTCGCTGGTCAGCGAAACCGAGAACCGCGGGGGCCCCGGCCCCGGGGGCGGCCCCGGCCCCGAGGTGAGGCGGGGGGCGGCGGGAAGCCGGGGGGACGCGCCCCCCGCCCGGCCCCGCTCCGCTCACCGCCTCTCCCCGCAGGCGGAGCGGCCCCCGCCGCCCCGGGAAAGTTTCCAGAAGCCGCGGGACTCTCTGGCAGAAGGTACTGGACCCCCCCCGGCGCCCCCCTTCCCCTCCCGCTCCCCGCTGCATCCCCCGGGACCAGCCGACACTTCCCAACTTCTTTGTTTCCGCCCCCGGCTGCGGGCGGGACCCCCCGTGTCCCCCCTCCCCCGGTCTCCCCTCGTGTGTCTCCCGGTTCCCCCCCGCCGTGTCCCCCTCCCCGTGTACTCACCCTCCCATATATCGCCCCCGTGTCCCCCTGCTCCACCCCGTGTGCCACCCCCGTGTCCCCCTAATTCCGACCCCCATGTTCCTCTCCCTGGTGGCCTCAACACCCTGTGCCCACCCTGTGTCCCCGTAATTCCCCCTT
>NW_016690481.1:648744-673830 GCF_001604755.1 Lepidothrix coronata | reverse complement strand
CCACCCCACCGGCCCCCGGCCCCCCCCCCCCCCCCCCGGTTCCCGGCCCCGGCCCCCCCCCCCCCCCCCCGGCCCCCGGCCCCGCCCCTCCGCCCCGGTTACCGGCCCCGGTCGCTCCCCTACGTGTGGATCGGTGCCCCCCCGTCCCACGGAGGAGCCGGGATCGGTTCCCCCCCCCCAGCTGGGTCCTTTCTGGGAGTGACCAGCACTGGGACCCTCTGCCCCCCGGGATCCCCTGTGCAGCCGAGATCCCTCTCCCGCGGCCACCCAGCAGCAGGGACTCCCCGAGAACCACCAAAGACACCCCCGAGAGACTTGGGCACCCCGAGAGGGACCTATCCGGGCCCCTACCAAGTCGGGACACCCCCCCTGCCCCCCCGAAGAACCAAGGATCCCTAAGGGACTTGGACACCCCTAGAGGGACCTACCCAGGTCCCCCCAAGTGGGGACCTCCCTAGAAAAATCAAGGACACCCCCCAAGGGACTTGGACCCCCAAAGCGACTCGGGCACCCGCAGAGGGACCTTACTCACGGCTTCCCACGTGCGGACCATCCCCCGGGAGTACCAAGGACTCCCACAAAGTGACTTGGGCACCCCAGAGAGACCTGCCTAGGACCCCCTACAAGTGGAGACAACTCCCCCAGAAGAAGAAAGGACCCCCCAGAAGGACACTGGGCACCCCCAGAAGGACCTACCGCCCCCCCTAAATGGGGACCCCCCCGCGAAGAACCAAGGACATCCCAAGGGACTTTGGCATTCCCAGAGGGACCTCCCCAGGCCCCACCATGCACCCTGCCTTGCCTCCCTCCATGGGTGCCCCCCCCCCCTCTGCCTCCTGACCTCCCCTTTCCTTCTCTCCCCAGTGGTCAGACGACAACAAGATGGGGGTTTTTTTAAGGGCCCCCCCTATCCCGGCTACCCCTTCCTGATGCTCCCCGAGTTGGGTAGCCCCTACCTCGCCAACGGAGCCCTCTCCCCCGGCGGCGCCCGCACCGTAAGTGCCCCCCCCAGACCCCCTCCTAACACCTCTCTGCCACCTTTTGGGGATGCTCAGACCCCCCCCAAGCCTCACAACCTGTCCCGCAGGAAAACTACCACGTGGTGCTAAATAAACCCCCCAAGAAATTAGGGTTATTCCCTTCACTTAGCCCCTTTGGGGTGGGAGGGGTGGGGAGTTTGGGGGGGGCCTCACCCCGGGAGATCCGCCCCGAAACCTGACCCTGAGCTGCCGCTTTTCTCATTTAAAAGGGTTTTAAAGCCTTTAATGGGCCGACATTCTCCCGTGGGGGGAGAAGTGATTAAGCAAATTGAGCGAGAATTTCTTCGGGGGGGGGAGGTGGGGGGGATGGAGAGGGAGACCCACACGCCCCCTGCCCCCTCCCCAGCAGTGTCCCTCGATCCCCACACCATCCCATTCACGTTCCTGGGCAGTACCCTAAAGTAATTTTAGGGATATAAAGGTGTTTTAGGTGTATAAAGGTATGTAAGGTGTTCCCTACCTTGTATGAGGTATATGAGGCCCTTCCCTGCCTCAAGTTTCCCCTCCTGGTGCCATCCTGGGATGGGGGGGGGACACAGACAGAATTCTCAGCCCCCTGGGGGGTCCTCAGCCTTCTGGGAGGGATGGGGACTCTGGCTGTGGTACCCACTGCATCCTGGGCTGGAGCATCACAGCCCATTCCTGAATTGTCCAGGGGTATTTCTTGCTCCGGCGATGCTTTTCCACATATTGTTTCCCCAGTATCCATAGGAAACCATGTTCCCATATGGGATATATATGGGATAACAACAGTTGTGGCATTTATAATGGTTTGAAATCCCAGAATCCAGCTGGTGTCGCGTGGAGAGTTTTCTGTATTTTTAGGGTTTTCCTACTTTTGCTTTCCTGGAAGCAACTGGTTGGGGTGGCCATGGAGCTCAAATCCCGGGATTGGGAGGGCGGATTAGCTAATTATCACGGTGTTTGGCCGGTGGCTGGATAAAGGTTGTATTCTCAATTTGTCACTTTTAGGATTATGAGGTTTTGGGAATGATGCACCGCTGGCCGTGATGCCAAACACTGGGGAGGAATCCGGGATAATGAGAAGGGATTGGTGTTGGGATCCGTCACAAGCAGCCACTAATGATGATTTAATGAATCCCAGAAAGGGAATTAATTAACAGGGGCTGGAGCGCCTTCCGGATGTTTTGGAGGGATGAGTGGGGTTGGGAAAGTGCAGATTGGGGCTGAATCCTGATGGATTGGGGCCTCTTCGTGGAGCCAAGTGAGTGAGGGTTATCAGGGAGGGAGGGCAAACTGGGGGTAGTGGGGGGGCTGGTGAATGTTGTGGCACCGCCGGGTGAGGCCGGGCTGGACCCCTTGGGCACTGAGAGGGGCCGAGCTCTGTGCCAGTCACAAACCCCCTGTCCATGGGCTCCCACCGGAGCAGAGGTGCCCTGGATCCCAGGACTGAACCCTGGATGTTTTCATGCTGCTGAGGCTGGGTGGGATCTGGCTGGGCACAGCATCCCCAGTGCCACATCAGATCCATCTGGGCACAGCATCCTCGATGCCATTCTGGTTCTGGCCAGGCACAGCATCCGCAATCCTGTGCCGGCTCTGGCAGGACAGAGGTCCTGCACTGCATCAGGCCAAGCTCAGCATCCTTGATCCCATACTGGATCCCAGCAGGTAGAAGATCCCCAATCTCGTTCTAGATCTGGCAGGACAGAATGTCCTCAACTCTGTACTGAATCCAGGCAGGCACAGCATCCTTGACCCTACACTGGATCCTTTTGGGTGCAGCATCCTCAGTCCCACAGCGGATCCAGTCAGTGCAGCATCCTCAATCCCAAACCAGATCCTGATGGGCACGACATCCTTGACCTCATACTTGATCTGGCCAGGCTCAGCATCCTTGATCCTATACCAGATCCACCTGGGCACAGCATCCCTGATTCCACATTGAATCCAGCCGGGCACAACATTCTTGATCCCATAGTGGATCCAACTGGGCTCAGAATCCTCTATCTTGTACCAGATCGATCCAGACACAGCAACCCCAATCCTGTGCCGGAGACATCCAGGCACAGCCTTCCCGATCCTCTGCTGGATCCATGTGGATGCACTTCTCCAATTCCACGCTGGATCCAGCCGGGTGCAGCATCCCCACATCCCCACGTGAAGCGTCGCCCGAGGGCACCGAGCTCAGGGAGCCAAACCCGCCACCCGTCTGCATCCTGGGAGGCTGCGGACGAGCCCGGACACGCAGAGCGCCAGGGTGGCAGGAGGCACAGGCTGCACTGGGAGCTCTTCTTCCATTTCCTTCTTTTCTCACCCCAGCCTTGGAGGAAATGAGCTGATCTGCAGGATCCCAGTGGTGGTGGCGGTGGTGTCCCGTCCTCACGTCCTGCAGCCAAGAGCTGTGGATCGAACTGCACGGAAAGGGGAGATTTTGGGGGAAAAAACCCCACACCCCAAATAATCTCTGTGGCCAGGAGATGCTCTGAGGAGGTGGCCAGGAAGGTGATGGATCCTGGGGACAGATGTATCCGTGGGTTCAATCTGACGGCAGCCAAACCACTTGAGCACTTTTTTTGAATACTGGGCAGGGAAGCACTGCTTTCACAGCTCTTCACTATGAAGTCTTTAGGAATCTGGGAAATTGATGGAAATATGAGAAATATTTGGGAATCTGGATACACAGTGCCTTCCTGCACCCCAAACTGGGAGAAGGCCCATCCTTGTGCCAACCCCCCAACAGATGGATGCTCCTGCCCTTCGTCTGGGTGTATTCACTTTGCTCCTGGGTTATTTCCAAACAGAATCCTGAAATTTGGCAAGTGGCCACCTACCCCAGTATCACTTCCCTGGCAATTTCTGTCTGAGGGGTATTTCTGGGGCTCCACTCAGATGGGGAAGGAATTTGCTGGAATCTACTGATGGCATTGGTGTTTGGAGCAGCGTTTCAGCCCAGTTTTCCCCAAGGGGAATCAGGAATTGGGGACCCCTGAGCCTGTGTTTGGCTCCTTGGGATCATTCCCAATGACACAAAGGTCTCCAAGGTAGGATGGAAGGGAAAACTCTGGACATGCATGAACTGGATGGATGCAAATCTCTGTTGCCACCACACTGGATCCATTCCATCAGGATCATGTGGAGTTATCCACAAACCCAGAATTAGCTGGATCCATACAGGGGTAAAATCTCATCCCAGCATGGGAATCTCATCCAGCTTGGGAAGGGGATGGGAACCAGGCATGGCACTGCCAGAGAGGCGAAGCTGAGACCATGCACAGGATTGGCATTATTCCCAAAATAAACCAGTTTAACCCCAGGAATTCGAGTCTGGAGGCGAGGATTTAAATAAATCCAACCCTTCCTCAGGCATGGAATTCCATCCAAACAGCTCTCCCGACGCCATGCCAGTGTAATTAATGCACCTCCATGTAATTAATGAGCCTCTGCGGGCTGTGATCCCAAAATAAATGAGGGAAAAATCTGTAACCTGGGCTTATTTCAGCTTTTTTTTGCACCATTCCTGCGATGAATTCCCGAGGATACAGAGCCGTATCTGTCTCCTAAAGAAAATAGATCCTTAACTGCACTGCTGCCAAGGAAAATGATTAAAATACAGATTTTTGGCAGGGAAAAGGGTTGCTCCGAAAACTGGGCGGGTCTTGCTGGCAGCTCTGGCGGAGCGTGGAGGGTTTTGGTGTTGGGATGCGGATGGAAGTGTTGGGATGGGGGGGATTTCTGGCTCGGGGGGGGCTCATTCAATGCTCTGCGTCTCTGGACTGTGGCAGTTCTTCCTTCCTCCTGCACCGGTTTGGGGATTTGCTGGTTTATTTAGGATTTACCTCCCCCATCAGTGCCGCCTTCCTTCCCCACCTGGAAAATATTAAGGAAGAAAAGGATTTTTTCACACTTTTTGGCTTCTCCGTGTTGCTCTGTGCAGCTGCTGGGTTAATCCAATCCTTGCTGGCCCTGAACCCTCCCCGTGCCTCAGTTTCCCCACTCCCAGACTCTCCCGCCGCAGTCGCACACAATGGCCCCTTTATCCCGCTCCTTAATTATGCTCTTCGGCTAATTACCCTGCGGGCGGGGTTTGTAGGGCCTAAATGAGACCTACAGGAGGACTTCCCCCCCCAATTCTCCCTCCTCCCTCCCTTTTCCAACACGATTCCCAAATTAAAGCGATGAAGTAAGTGCTCGGGGCGCCTCTGCTCAGCCCTGGGATTGTTCCGGGACTGAGGCGCATTCATCATCCTTCTGGAATTCCCAGCAGCTGCTTTTCATTAGTTTTCCTTCCTTGAAGTCGCTGGCGGGAGCTTGGGAGGGAAGAGGAACCCGGGGGAAGTGCCTGGTGCATCCCGGATGGAGGAAGAGGAGGGATGAGGGAAGGGGGGGGTCGGGATCGTGTTGTTTTCCGTCTCTCTGTGTTCGTGTCGGGGTTTTGGGAGGAAAGGGGACGGTGTGGGGGAAGGTCCGAGGAGGAAGGGGAGGGGATGATGGTGATGTGTGGCTTCACGGTTTGCACTGGTGGTGTTTTCTGGCAACGATGTCACTCTGTGCCTTCACCCCGGGGATCCCACAGCCCTGGGGATCCCAGAGCCCTGGGAATCCTGCAGCTCTGAGGATCCCATCCAGAGCCTTGGGCAGAGGGCAGGAGGGGTCGGCAGGCTGGGCTGGCTGTGCTGGCTGTGCTGGTGTCCCATGGGGGCTGCCGGGGGGTACAGGACCCCCTGGAGTCCCATGGCAGCTGTGGCCCCCAATGCCCAGGATGGTCGGGGGGGCTTTGGGGCAGTGGGACTGTTGGTGGTGGGGCAGGCTGAGCCTGTTGTTCCCGCCGGGATCCCCCATGCAGATGCAGCGGGATGAATGGATCCATTGAGGCCGGGCCGGGAGCTGCAGACAAAAGCCACGGGGGGACTCGGGGCCATGGGGTTTGGGGAGCTGGGAGGGGGGGTGGGGAGTGGGGAGCCCAGCAGGCACTGAGCCCATCCTGCTCCAGGGCTGGTGTGTGTGTGAGGGGTGCTGGGGGCACCCATGGGTGGGGGGTGTTCAGGACATGGTGAGGGATGCTCGGGGTGTCCATGGGGAGAGGCATGCTGAGGGCATCCATAGGTGAGGGATTCTTGGGGTGTACACGGGCTGCTCAAGTCACCATGGATGAGGGATGCTCAGGGTATCTGTGGGTGAAGGATGCCCAGGGTGCTCATGGAAAGGGATGCTCAAGGCATCCGTGTGTGGAGGATTCTCGGAGTGTCCCTGTGCCAGGGTCACTCTGGGCTGAGGCTGCATCCCAGGAGCCAGCTCGGCTGTGTCCTGGCATCCCTCCAGCATCATCCCACTTCCTCCCACCCTTCTCATCCCGAGTTCCCTCTCTTGCCTTCCTCTGCGGGGCTGGGGCCAAGCTCTTCAGCGGATGCCACCGACATCCCTGGGGTGGGGAAGGTGGGTCTGTGGCTAGAGATGAGGTTGGATAAGTGCCACCACTCTGAGCTCATCCCGAACTGAGATTTTTTGGGGCTTATTTTTCATCTCCTGGCCGCTTTTTCCACCTTCCCATCCCAGCCCTGTTGGCATTTCCTACCTGGGCTGTGTCATGGGAATGGATGAGCATCCATTGTTGAGGTGTCACAAGCTCTCATTTCCACCCTAAAATCATTGTCCCTGCTTGGAACACTCTTTGTCTGGCTGGTGTCACCCAAAAAATGCCAGACAAGGACATGGTGATGTGTCCTGCATCACCCCCATATCACCCTTGAAAAACCCTAAATCCTGATGGGAAAATAACCCCATCAGGAATTTTTGGGGTTCTCCTTGGGATGTGGGGATGCAGGAGACCCCCCAAAGGTCTCCTGGCTTGAATTTGTTGTCCTGGTGTTCATGGGCAACATCTGGAGGAGATTATTTGGCTGGGAAGCAGCTGCAGGGAGGGAGTGGGGGGGGGAAGATTTATGGCTCGTTCCTTGGGCTGTAAATCCAGTTGTAATTGGGATTTCTCCCTTCCCAATTATCCCAGGGAAGCAGAACGCAGTGGGGGGTTGCAGGACGGGCGATGGGCCCTGTGGGGCTGGGATGCTCCTGGGTTTTCTCCCTGCTTTTTGACATTGGGGTGATTTATTGGGGTATGAAGGACACCCCATCCCAGCTCAGGAGGGTGACAGGTTGGGACCCTACTTTCCCTTTTTCTCCCCTTCCTGCTCTGTTTCTAGCTCCAAGGGGACACGAATCCCCACAACTGGTGTATCCCCAACACCTTCCCTTTCCTTTTCTGACTCCCTAAGTGGACTCTCTTTCCATGTCCCATGAGTGCCATTGAGAAGGACCTTTTTCCCCCTTTTTCCCCTCTTTTTTCCCCCCTTTCCCTTCCCTTTCCCACATTCCCCCATTTCCCCCTTTTCTCCCTTCCTTATGCCCTTTATTTCCCCCAGTTTCCCCCTTTTTCCCTTTTTGCTTTTCCCACATTTCCCCCCTTTTTTTTCCTTTTTCCCCTTTCCTCTCCCCTTTTGTCTCCCCCTTTTCCTTCCTCCTGTTTTCCTCCCCCCACACTTTCTTCCCCATTTCCCCCTTTTTCCTTTTTTCACCCTTTTCCCACCCTTTTTTCCTCCTTTTTCCCATTTCCTCCCTGTTTCCCCCCCATTTGCCCTTGCTTCTCCCCTCTTTTTCTCCCTTTACCCCTTCCCCCTTTTCCCCCTTCCCTTCTCCTCATTTCCCCCCTTTTCCCCTTTTCTCCCCCTTTTCCCATGTTTCCCCCCCTTTTTTTCCCCTTTCCCTCCTCCCTCCCCTTTCCCCTTTTTTCCCCCCTGTTTGGGGCTCCCTCCCCATTCCCACTTGACACCCCTCTCCACAGCATCCTGGGGTGCAGCCCCAGACGCTCCTGCCAGCGCAGATTTGGGGTTTTTGCACCTTTCTACTCCCAAGCACAAAGTTTTGCAGAGTTGTACACACTGAGCCCAGAATCCCCACTTCCCCCAAAAATCCCATCCCACTGTGACACATGGAACCAGATTTGGGTGGGTTTTTTCCCAAACCAGCTGGTGACACTGCTCAAGGCCAGGACCTTGGGATGCCTTGGGGCAGCAGCCACACCTGGACGGTTTGGGGGGGCTCTACTAAACATCCCCCAAACCCCCATTTCCTACCCTGATGCTTGGCCTTTCCCGTCTCCCCGGCATGATTTTGGGGAAAAGAGCTGGAGCAGAGGCTGTTGGTTATCCCACCTCTGTGTAAGCAGGCTGGGAATGGGGGGGCCTCCTGGGAGCACCGGGGGACTGGGGGGACTTTGCAAAGCCCTGGGAATTCAGGCTGGAAAAGGGAATGGCATGAGGATGGACACCTGGGGGTCACCATCCCCGAAGTCCTGTCCTAGGATGGAGATGGCATGGGAGGAATGGATGCTGATGGATACCAGTGGGAATCTTCCCAGGTGCTTTCCAGCTCATCTGTGGGGGTTTTGGGGTGGGGATGAAGCACCCGGGTGCTGGGATCCCCTGGATCTTCTCCATGGTGGTTCCTGTCGGATCACCTGCAGGCAAATGGAAAGGCAGTGGAGAGGCTCCTGCCCCAGAGCCTCCGGGTAATGTTTTACCTGGAAAAATGGTCCCAAACAGACCTTTTTTCTCCTAAAATGAGGCCGGTGGGTGCCGAACCTGAGGCTTTGATCCCAGCAGAGAGGAGCCTGTGCTGGGACAGGCAGCATTGGGATTAATGATGGGATGTGCAGCATTGGGATGAGTTGCAGAGCCTGGAGGCAGAGCACCAGGATAGGCAGTAAATCTGGGATGGGCGATCCTGGGGCACGTGGATGCAGTGCATCCAGCTTGGAACACCCATTTCCCTCAAAAATTGCATCTTGCACGGACACGAGACAGGACAGCAGCACTGGGACACACAGTGCTGGGCCAGGGAATCCTGGGAGATGAGGCCCATGACAAACAGTGCTGGGATATGCAGTATCAGCACATGGAATGCCAGGATGTGTGATCCTGGGACACGCAGTCCTGGGACATGCGATGCCGGGACACGGAGAGCTGGGACACCGTCCTGGGACAGGCTACTCCATGGCACTGCTGGGACATGTGACACCAGGATGTGGAACTCTGGGACATGCCATGCTGGGACACACAACACCAGGACATGCAACACTGGGAGATGCAATCCCAGGCCATGAGACACTCACCTGGACACACGGTGCCAGGACACACAGCACTGGGATGTGTGATGCTGGGCCACGCAACACCGGAATATGCAGTCCTGGGATACGTGGTGCTTGGACACGTTGACATACAACACTGGGACATGGAATCCTGGGACACAAAACTCCAGGACAAACAATGCTGGGACAGGCAATGCTGGGATGTGCAACAGTGGGTCATGGAACATGAGGGCGTGCAGTCCTGGGACATGGGACACCAGGATGTGCAACAGGGGGAGATGGAATGCTGGGATCTGCAACACCAGGATATGGAATGCTGGGATGTGCAATCTTGGGATATCCAATATGATACTGGGACACAACACCAGGACATGACACACCAGGACATGCAATCCTGGGACACACAGCTCCCACCCGGACATGCCACACTAGGACATGCAGTCCCAGCCCAGCCCCAGCCAGGACTTCTCCAGCATCACTTTTCCCCCTTCCCAGGGAAACCCTTGCAGCTGGATCGATGCCTGTGTGGAAGAGGAGCAGGAATCCTGTCGTGAACACCCTGAGTTGGGCACGAGGGGATCCCCCTGTCCCCCTTCCTCCAGGGTCTGGGGGCTCCCAGAGGGTTCCCAGAGGGACGGGCTCCGGCAGGGAAGGGGTTATCCCTGTTTTTAATTGGCTGGTAACAAGGACCCAGGACTGGCTCTAATCTCTCTGGAATGTGACCGATTTTCAACTATTTTCCTCTTTTTTTTTTGTTGCTGTTTCACAGCTCCAATCCCCACGTGGGGGACGGGGGTAGGAGGGACAGTGGGGACTGTGTCCCAGCTGGAGCTGAGGGATGGGGAAGGAAAAGGGTCGGGGGGGGTCATTTTTCCACATCACCACTGAACCATTCACCAGCTCCCCCCCTCTTTGTATATTTTGAAAGGGTCCCCCCTCTTCCCTTCCCCCCTCCCCTCCCCAGCCTCCCGAAATGGCCTCGAAATGAGAATCAGCCTTTTATCCCCCAAACCTTCCCCCGCCGCCGCCTCCCCGCCCATCCCATCCCCATCCCCTCCCCATCCCCTTGCGCCTTCTCTACTTACAGAGTGGCCCAGAAAGCCCCTTTGTGACAGGGAGCGGGCAGGGGGTCCCGAGGGGGGGCCAGGGAGCCCCCTCAGCATTGGGGGGGCATCTCCTGCCTTGCCCTGTGCGTGGTCACGGGGATGACGGCGGGGGGGACATGACGGGGAGGCACCGAGGTCTCATCCAGAGCTCGGGGCATCGCCCGTCCAGGATGGGGATGGGGATGAGCAGTGGGGGGTCCCCAGTGTCACCCCAGCAGGGCTGCAAGGGGAGGCACCTGGGAGATCACCTTGGGCGTGGCTGTGGGGCTGTCCCTGTGCCCTGGGGCTGTCCCTGTGCCTTGGGTCACCCGGATTTGAGGGGTCATCAAACCTGAACAGCTCCTGCATCCCAGGGAGGGCCGGGCCATGGCACGCCCGGGGTGATGGTGAATGCACGAGTCATGGTGAGCCCACAGGTCACAGTGGGCCCAGGGGTGACAGTGGGCTCGTGAGTGACAGCCCTTGGGTGACAGCCATGGGTGACAGTGAGTCCACAGGTGGGCAGTGAGCCCACAGGTGACAGCCAGGGGTGACAGTGAGCCCATGGGTGACAATGAGTCCCACAGGTGGGCAGTGAGCTCGTGGGTGACAGCCACAGGTGACAGTGAGTCAGTCCATGGGTGATAATGAGCCCATGAGTGACACTGAGCCCATGGGTGACAGCCCACAGGTGACGCTGAGCTGGTGGGTCACGGCGAGCTGGGGTCAGGGGTCACCCACATGCCAAGCACACTTCAGGTGTGTGCTGTCCTGGCTCCCGGCCTCCTCCACAACCAGCTACCAAGGGACAGATCCAGTCCCGACTGCTGACACCAGTGGGATTGTCCCAGCAGTGCCAAAAGTCTCCCCATGGAGGCACTGGAGCATCCCTGTGCCGGGATGGGGATGAGGAGTGGCCCTGTGGCAGCTGGGTCAGACAGAGAAGCAGGTTTTTGGGGATCCCGTGTGCTGGCAGCTGTGGGAATGGTTGGATCATGGGGAATCCTCATCTTGGCTTTGGGACTGTGCTGTGCTGAGGGGGTCCTGGGTGGGCGGTCCTGGGGTGCCAGCAGGGAGAGCGTGTGATCTGGCTGCTGGAGATGGAGGAGGATACTGGGGATGGAGTGGGGGGATGCTGGGGATGGAGGGGTTACTGGAGGCAGGAGGATACTGAAGGTGTGCGGGATACTGGAAATGCAGGAGTGGGATGTTGGAGATGGAGGGGGGATACTGAAGATGGAGGGGGGATACTGGAGATGAAGAAGAGGGGATACTGGAAGTGCAGTGGTGGGATACTGGAGGTGCAACAAGGGATACTGGAGATAGAGGCAGGGATACTGAAGGCACAGGAGGGGATGCAGGGAAGATGGTGGATGGGATGTGGAGTGCAGGAGGAGATAGATGGGATAGTGGAGATGCAGGAGGGGGATGGTGGAGACTGGGGGACAGCAAGAGGTGGGACACTTTGGGGGTGGCAGGAGGTGATGCAAGGGGGAGGAACCTGCCAGCCCTGGAAGAGTTAACACTCCCCCAAACTCCTCCTGGGTTTTCCTTCCAGCTGCCTCAGCTCAGGAAGGTCTGTATGTGGGGAAATTCCTGCAGGCAGCTGCTCCAGCCACATTCCCACATTCTAGAGCCCCGGCATCTCCAGGGACCTTCCCTCCCTCCTGCTGTCTTCGGGAAACGCCTCTGCCCCCCCCCCACCCGACACTACACAAAGTGTCTTTCTTTGGGGGGCTGCTGGGGAGACATCTCAGTGTCACAGCAAGATTTAACCCAGGACGGGGAAAACCCCCAAGCACCTCCAAACCCCCTGTGTTTGCCCCCCCCCCAATATGGGACTGATTTCTTGCATGCCAGCAATCTGGGGTTGATGATGGTACCCCAAGGACTGGGGACGGGGGGGCACCCCCAGGCATAGGGACCTCCCAGGAAGGCAGCACCATTGGGGTGGGGCTTGGGGTTTAAATTTGGGGGGTTGCATCATCTGGGGCAGAAATTTGGGGGTTGGCACCATTTGGGGTTTAAGATTCGAGAGGGTTGTACTGTTTTGGACAGAAATTTGGGGGTTGCAGTTTGAGGCTTTGCACTCTTTGGGGCAGAGATTTGGGAATTAAAGTTTTGTGCCATTTGGGATTTGGGAGTTTGCACCATTATTGGTGTCTGTAGAGGCACATAGGGTTGAAAACTTCCCTGTGTCCCCCCAAAACCTCTTTGCCACCAGCCCAGGGTGTCCTCCATGGCTTGAGGTGTCTCCAGCCAGTGCAGGCAGGACCAGGGAATATTTTGAGGCCAGGCTGTTGTTTCAGGGCTGGGGAATGTTTTGGGGCCAGGGGGGTTTTGAGGACCTGGGGAATGTTTTGGGGCTGGAGGTGTTTTGGCTGGGGGGTAGTTTGCAGGCTGGGGAATCTTTTGGGGCCAGGGTTTTTTTTTTGGGAGGGCTGTAAGAGTGTTTTGAGGCTGGGGTGATGTTTTGGGGCTGTGAGGGTGTTTCGGGGCTCGGGGGGATATTTAGAACTCAGGGGGATGTTTTGGGACCGGGGGGTGTTTTGGTGCCAGAGGTATTTTGTGACAGGGGGTGTTTTGGGGCTGAGAGTGTTTTGCAGTAGAGGGGGCTTGGGGCTGGGGGTGGAGTGTTTTGGGGTTAGGGTGATGTTTCAGGACTGGTGCAATGTATTGGGGCAGGGAGTGTTTTGGGTGGGGGTGTTTTGGGGCCGGGGTGTCTGGGGCTGTCGGAGCCCATCATCCCATCCCTCCCGCAGTACCTGCAGATGAAGTGGCCACTGCTGGACGTGCCAGCCGGGGCCACGCTGAAGGACAGTCGCTCGCCCTCGCCCGCACACCTGGTAAGAACAGCCCCTTCCTGCAGGGTGGGGGATTCCCAGCACCCCCCCACGATCCTGGAATTATGGAATCAGGAAATGGTTTGGGTTGGAAGGGACCGTAAAGACCACTCAGTCCCACCGCTGTGCCCTGGGCAGGGACACCTTCCACTAGATCAGGTTGCTCCAAGCACTGTCCTACCTGGCCTGGAGCCCTCCCAGGGACAGGGCAGCCACGGCGCTGCTGCCCAGGGGATGTTCCTGGGGAGGTGGCTGCTGTCCCACCCTGCCACACGCTCTCCCCGCAGTCCAACAAGGTCCCGGTGGTGCAGCACGGCCATCACATGCACCCGCTGACGCCGCTCATCACCTACAGCAACGACCCCTTCCCACCGGGGTCCCCGCCCGGCCACCTCTCCCCGGAGATCGACCCCAAGACGGGTGAGCACAGAGTGGGGGGACATGTTTGGGGGAGTGAAGGGAATGTGAGGGTGCGGGTGCTGTGCTGGGAATAGGGGGCTCTCCCTTGGGTGGTCCCTCTGCCTCCTGAGTGGTCTCAGCCCGGTCCCTGGGAGGGGGCTGGGGATGGGTCCTCACCTGGTCACAGGTTGAGCTGGAGTGTGGGGATCCCCCCAAGGGCTGTGCTGTGGGTGTCTCAGCAGCCTCTCCTCAGCCTGGGGTGACGGGTGCTGGGAGGGAGATGGAGTGCTCTGAGGTAGATGGGGTGCTTGGCAGCAGACCAGATGCTCAAAGTGAGATGGGGTGCTGGGAGGGAAATGGGTGCTCACAGGGAGGGTGCTTGGAGGAAGACAGGGTGCTGGAGGCAGACAAGGTGCTCAGTGGGAGCTGGGATGCTCAAAGGGAGGGTGGTGGAGGCAGACATGGTACTGGAGGACAGTGGGGGGCCCCGAGGCTGCTGTGCCCCTGTTCTAACCGCCCATTCTGTCCCCTCTCTCCCCCGCAGGGATCCCGCGGCCGCCGCACCCCCCTGAGCTGCCCCCCTACTACCCGCTGTCCCCTGGAGCCGTGGGGCAGCTCCCGCACCCCCTGGGCTGGCTCGTGCCACAGTAAGGATGGACTGGCCCCGGCACGGGGGTCGCTTCCAGCTTCGTGTCCCTGTGAATCCCGGGAGCCCACAGCCCCCTGAGACCCTCCTCCTCTTCCCACTTCACCCAGTTTCCCCCGCGAGTTCCGCAGGATGCCGCAGGCTCCTGTGGGGGGTGGGAAGGGAGGGGCTCCCCACCGTTGGAAAATTTGGGAATCATTCAGATGGAGATAGCTGGAGACCAGTCCAAGGATCCCCATGAACTGGGAAGGGATCTTTTTTCCGCTGAAACTCATGTTTTTGCAGGCAAGGACAGCCCGTGTACTCCATCCCTCCTGGTGGCTTCCGGCACCCGTATCCTGCCCTCGCCATGAATGCCTCCATGTCCAGGTGGGTCTTGGAAGGGGGAGGGACCCTCACGGGCATCCCGGAGCTGGTAGTCGGTTTTGGGACACTTCCCTGCAGAAAATGCACAGGCATAGACCAGTCCCAGATCGGGGTGTTCCCCTTGCGTGAAGATCCTCCTGGAGGGAGCGGGTGGTCCCCACGGGTGGAGGAACGTGACATCCCAAGGGCTCAGGGCATCGCTTGGGTTGGGTTTGTGTCCCCATCTCAAAGCTAGGGCAGGATTTGGGTGCTTTCGGGTGGATTTGGGGTCTCCAGGGTGGATTTGGGGTCTCCAGCATGGCTTTGGGGATTGCAGCATGGATTTGGGGTTTGCAGAGTGGATTTGTGGTTTCCAGGGTTGATTTCGGGGTTTGAAGCATGGATTTGGAGTTCCAGCATGGTTTTGGGGTTTCTAACTTAACTGGCTTGAGGCTGGTGGTCTCTCAGCCCAGGAGGTTTTCAGGGGGGGTCTGTGGGTGCCTGTGGGGAGGTGACCACCCCTCCTGTTCTCTCCCCCCGCTGCAGTTTGATGTCCAGCCGCTTCTCCCCACACATGGTCCCACCGCCCACCCACGGGCTGCACCCCTCGGGCATCCCACACCCCACCATTGTCTCACCCATCGTCAAGCAGGAGCCCACCCAGCCCAGCGCCAGCCCCGGAGGCAGCTCGTGAGTGGGGGCCGGGCCAACCGTGGGGACAGGGGCTCGTCCTGGGGGTCCTGACCCCCTATCCTGCTCCTTCCAGGAAATCCCCTGTGGCAGTGAAGAAGGAGGAGGAGAAGAAGCCCCATATCAAGAAGCCACTCAACGCCTTCATGCTGTACATGAAGGAGATGAGGGCCAAGGTGGTGGCTGAGTGCACGCTGAAGGAGAGCGCTGCCATCAACCAGATCCTGGGCCGGCGGGTATGGTTGGGATCCCCCCATCAGGGACCCTCCAGACAGCCCAGCTCCACTTCTCCCCACGGATCCATCCCTGGACCTGGGGTTCCGCCAGCCCAGGGAGTCCCAGGGAGGTGTCAGGCGTGGGGAGGGATGGGGAGGGATGGACCTCTGCAGCCCAGGACAGTAGGTCCTCAGGGTCAGCAGCATGGATCTGGGGATTCCAGCCTGGCTTTGGGGTTTCCAGCTTGTCTCTGAGGTCTCCAGTGTGGCTTTGAGGTCTCCAGCATAGTTCTGGGCTTCCCAGCATGTATTTGTTGTCTCCAGTGTGAATTTGAGGTTTCCGGCATGGCTCTGGGGTCTCCAGTGGGGATCTGGGGGTTTCCAGCATGGCTCTGGGGTTTCCAGCCTGGCTTTGGGGTTCCCGGCGTGGCTCTGGGGTCTCCAGCGTGGTCTCTCCCTGCAGTGGCACTCGCTGTCGCGGGAGGAACAGGCCAAGTACTACGAGCTGGCGCGGAAGGAGCGGCAGCTGCACTCGCAGCTCTACCCGACCTGGTCGGCGCGGGACAACTACGTACGTGTGTCCCCCGCGGTCCCACCCCCCCGAGAGGGCCCCTCTCCCAGGGTTTGGCTGGCAGGGGAGGGCTGGCCGTGCTCTGGGGTCGGTGTTTGGGGTGTTGGGGGCGGTTGGTGACGACGCCAAGTCCCCGCGGATGCTCTGGGGCAGCGTCAGCCCCAGTTTCCCACCACGGGCAGCCAAAAGCCACGGAAGAACCCGAAATCATCTTTTTCAGGGCAAGAAAAAGAAGCGGAAGCGCGAGAAGCTGGCGCAGCAGCAGAGCCACGACACGGACAGTGAGTACCCCCCCCCCGCCTCCCCCTGCGCCAGGCTCCGGCCGCTCACGCTGTGCCTGCCCTCCCCAGGCTCCCTGCCCTCCAAGAGCAAGAAGCCGTGTGTGCCGTACCTGCCACCCGAGAAGCCGTGTGCCAGCCCGGCCTCGTCCCACGGCAGCATGCTGGACTCGCCCGCCACGCCCTCGGCCGCGCTGGCCTCGCCCGCCGCGCCGGCCCCCACCCACTCGGAGCAGGCCCAGCCGCTCTCGCTCACCACCAAGCCAGAGGCCAGGGCTCAGCTCGCTGTGCATTCCACTGTCCTCTCCAGCAAAGCCTCCTCTTCTTCCTCCTCTTCCTCTTCCTCCTCCTCCTCCTCCTCCTCCTCTTCCTCCAGCCTCAGCAGCCCACCCTCGCTCCTCTCCAGACCCATCCCCTTCCCCTCGGTGCCCCCCACGGCTCTCGTCTCCTCGCCCCCTGGCTCTGTCCCGGCTGCCTTGGCTGTGCTGCAGACACAGCCCCTTTCCCTGGTCACCAAACCTGCTGACTAAGGGAAAAACCTCATCCCCCCTCGTCCCCTTCACCCGTCCCCTCCCCGCTGTACATTGCAGAAGCCACAATCAAGATTCAAACGCAGCCAAAACCATTATTGGTCAATATTTGACCCTTTCTGAACTTTTTGGAAGCAGACTCTGGAGGAAGGGGCTTTCTACTCAGAGCTGCTGCCAGCAGTCGACCTAAAGACTGTTTTTATTAAAAAAATGGAAAAAAAGGAAAAAAAAAATTAAATAGACCCTCCACAAGCTGCCGACGATGGGAATCTCCGTGGGATGAGCCATTTGCCCGTCGCTGCCGTGGGGCATAGGGATGGCACCAGCACGGTGATGCCGGCACTGAACACGGCGAGTGCTGTGCTGGAGCCGGCATTCCATCCTGGATCCTACAGCAGGAATGCCTCCACCTGCTCCCGAACCCTCCCATCCTGTGGCTCTGCTCCCATCCCCGGCTCCCACCTTCGCTCTGTCCTGGCGAGGAGCCGGATCCTGTCCTGGGGGTGCTGCTCCATTGGTGCTGCTTCTGCCCGCGGTCGTGCCGGGGTGGGCAGGGTCCGGGGCTGAGCCCTGGGGGGGTTGTGTTTTTATCACCTCGAAATCCTGTTATTTTTCACAAAAGGAAATAAAACTACAGCTGCAACTCACTGCGTGAGCGTGGTCCGTGCGGGAAGGGCTCGCTCCTTGTGCATCACCTCCTTCCCGGGAAACATGTCGGGATGGGCTTCCAGTCCCACTGCAGAGGTCCAGCATCCCCTGAACACCTCTGTCAATGGGCACACGGCGATTTTGGAGTGTCCAGTTTGGGGTGCTAGAGCGATCCAGGCAGCAGGATGTGGGGGATTGGGTGACCCAGTTTAGGAGGTGCTCGAGGTGGGAAGTGGGAGTTACTGGTGTGCACTGGATGCTCCATGCCTGCTTCTTCCAAACCAGGGATGAAAAGATTGGGATGAAAAAGGACCAACACAAAACCAACCTAATGGATTTTCACTTCACCTGAAGTCCTCAATCAGTTCAATATTTGGGTCCATCAGGACTCCTCCCTCTTCCTGTGTTTTAACAGGAAAAAAACCTCAGTTTTCCCCCAGAACTCACAATTTTGTTTCTGTTTCAGATTGACTCCGAGCTGCACCCATCCAGAGCTGATTTGTGGGGTTCATAGTCCTGTTCCATTCCCTTTCTGAATTTCCCTCCCAGTTCCCATATCCCAGGACCTTCTCTATCCACACCCCTCCTGCATTTTGGGGACCGTGGTGTCCCCCAGCTCCCGGCTGTGGCGGTAGTGACATCCTGACCGCTGGTGACAGGTAAGCCCATCCTGCAGCTGCTGGGTCTGGTGGGGCTTCGGCTCCTTTGGGGATCAGTGATGTTTTTCACTCCTGTTTTGACATTTCCCTTTCCCTTTCCAGCGCTGAGAAGCCACCGGGGAAGTATTTTTGGGGAACTGGAACATCAGCAGGTGCCTGTCTGCCCGTAGAGGCGAAAGGGACCATCTTGGTGTCCTTATGGAAGATGCATCTGTGTTTTCTAGATGAACACAACATTGGCATGTATAACTCCAGCAGATGACACCTGGATTTGAGGATTTTCATATCAGAGCTGGGCAGAACTACCAAAAACTCGCACATGACCTGTGCTCCCAGCTGAGGGGCCCTTGGCTGAGCCCCAGGGACACATCTGGAGCCAACGCCGGCTCCCAAAACCTTGTGAAAACTCCTGATACCTTCTGCAAACAGCAGTGGGACCTGCAGCAGGAGCATGGCTTCTCCATCCAGTGCAGGACCATCATCTGGACAGGAGAAACTCCCAGGTTGGAGCATCCTAGAGCTCCCAAAATCATTGTTCCCAGGGGTCCTGGCTAGTTGGGAGCCGCGAGCAGCGAGTGCAGCTCATGCAGCTGCTTTGTGCCACCACCACCAAATCCTCCCAGTGCCCGGAGCACGACTGCCATTGTCACACCCAAGATAACCCGAAATCTGGGAGGCGTTTCCATTCCACACTCCAAATTATTTAAATTTCCTTCTTTCAAAGAAAAAAAAAAGTGCGGATTCTGGGAAGGAGCTCCATTCCTCTGCAGGAGCACCCAGGAGGACCGGCCACGTGTCGCACGGTCATGCGAGCGCCGGGGTGGAGGGGATTAAGGTGTCACCCAAAACGTGCATGGCTGTTGCTTGAAAAGGGCCAAAACGGAGCTTTTTTCAGAGAAAGTGTTCCAAGAAAGCGGTTTTGGGCGAGGAACGCCTGGATGGCATGTGGCCTCACTCTCCCCGACACTGGGAGCGGGCTGTGGACAAACAGCTCCTTGAATTGGATTTCATGGGAAATTAAAGGCATGAAGAGACCTGTCACAAGAATTAAATCTGAACTGGAGCCAGACAGCTTCAAACAGATGTTGGGCTTCAGCAGGAGAATATTCCTTTGTTTTACTCGGCGTTTTCCCATACGGAAAAGGAACATCTGTTCCAGTGCGTTCACGGTGCTCCAGAGCTGAGACGGGATGGGATTATCCCTGCCAGAGGAGAAGGAACTGGTCACCAAACCCTGCTGGCCTCACTGCTCCTGGGAGAGAGGGTGAGACCATGTGTTGCTCCAGTCTTGGGTGGACCTGCTGGATCTGTCGTGGTTGAACGGATCATAGGATCAATACATCCATCACGCCTGCAGCAATATAGCTGGATGAAAATGCTGAATTCAGAGTGGTTTTCCATGGAAAATGGGTCCTTCCAGGTTTTATTTGTCCACTGGGAGGTGCTTCTACAGGAGGCATCTCTGCCCATGGCAGGGGATTGGAACAAACTAGTCTTTAAGGTCCCTTCCAACCTAACCATTCCATGATTCTAGAAGAGGAAAACTCTGGGGTTTGTCTTTGTTGCAGACAAAAACTGGATATCCAGTGTGTTTCCATTTGGGATGATGTGACAAGAAAGTCTGGTAGCCCCACTGCTCTGTTTCGGACAAATTTTTGATGATGTTTTCTATGATTTAACTTGTCCTCGGAGCTGGAAGGTGAAATGGAGCTGGTCAGCCTGGGGTGTTGGAGGCTTAGGACGCTCCCCAGCAGTGTTTGGCTCCCTGGAAGTAACTAAAGGGGCTCCAAGAGAGCTGGAGAGGGACTTGGGACAAGGGATGGAGGGACAGGACAAGGGGGAATGGATTCCCACTGACAGAGGGCAGGGTTAGATGGGCTATTGGGAGGAAATTTTTCCCCATGAGGGTGGGGAGGCCCTGGCACAGGTTGCCCAGAGAAGCTGTGGCTGCCCTTGGATCCCTGGAAGTGTCCAAGGCCAGGTTGGACAGGGCTTGGAGCAACCTGGGATAATGGAAGGTGTCCCTGCTCATGGCAGGGGGGTGGAATTGGGTCATCTGTAAGGTCCTTTCCAACCCAAACCATTTTGTGACTCCATGATTTTCCAGTTACGAGATTTCACTTTTCAAACTTGCACCAAAGCCCCACAATTTTACAGCCAGAGGCCCCAGTTTTTCCCATGAGAAATGAGGTGCTGCCACTGCCACTGTTTCTTCACGAGGTGCATCCCAGCCACATCCAGGGAAGAGGAAAAGGTCAGGGAGGGAATGACATCCCACAGAGTGTTGGCAGCAGAGGGAAGGGGTAGCGTGTTGTGCAGAGGTGGGACAGCTGGATCCTGCCTTAGTGAGAGGCACAAAACAGCTGGAAGAGGGGACAGGGTGCCCGTGGGGTCCCCGTGGAGGCACAGCCGGGCGGGAGAGCTGGGATCAGCCGTGGGAATGATGGAGCTGGGGCTGGAAATGAGCAGCTGCATCCTTGGTAAATCACGTTCACCATCATTGCTGCCTGTTCCCAGAGGGAAACAAAGCTCGGGAAGTGCCTGGTGTCTGCTGGCTGGGGATGGTCCAGGTGAGGAATTACCACAGAGCTGTGCTTGGGGTGGAACTGGCTGCCCCATCCCTGGAAGTGTTCAAGGCCAGACTGGACAGGCCTTGGAGCAATCTGGTCTAGGGGAAGGTGTCTGTGCCCGTGGCAGAGGGGTGGGAGTGGGTGGTTTTTAAGGTCTCTCCCAATCCAAACCATTTCCCGATTCCGTGATTCCCCAGGCTGCAGCCCTTGTGGAGTTTATTGCCAGGAGCTGGCGAATGCCTCATTAAGGGCTCGTTGGGAGCAAACTCCTGGGACTGCTGGCCCTGGGCGCGGGAGCATCTGGGGGCCAGCTTGGAGCTTTCCCGGCCGGTTTTTGGACGTGGGGTTACTTCTGTCACCTCCTCCCGATTGCTTAATTGCAGCCACCTCCCCCCTCCCTCGGCCCCCCTGCTCCGGCTGGCCAGGCACTAATTGAAAAGCCTAATGAGGTCCCGGGGGTCTCCTGCAGAGATGAAGCTAATTAAGGGCTCCACCACGAACACCGAGGTTTCCTCAGACCTCTTTTTCGGGGACCAGGGGGGGAGAGTGCGCCAGATGTCCTGTTCTCCCGCTCTGCATGCTCAGGGCTCCTGCCAAAGCAGCTGGTGCAGATGCAGTGGCTACACTTAATACATTTTAATTAGCATCATTAAATTCTTCCATTTGCTAATTGTTTCTCCTTTTGATCCTTTATCCTGACCAGATTAGCCCTCTGGGGGAAGGGACAGGATGGGGGATGCAGACGTGTCGGACAAGGTGAGGACTTTATTATCTTGTCACCAGACCTTGGGACAACATGTTAAACCACCCCAATTAGTGTAGATTAAGGCCAGATTTGTGTGTCCAGCCTGTTCCTGGTGGCTATTCTTAGAAAGAGTCATCCCCAAAAAGTGAGATTCCACAAGGATTCATGAGAATAGACAGCACCAGTCCAGGAACCCCCGAAACGCTGCTGAGTTGGGATGTAGAGTTGTTGTTCAGGTGATAACACACTCAGGTGACTTTTGGGGTGTCCTGTGCAGGGCCAGGAGTTGGACTTGATAGTCACTGTGGATCCCTTCCAACCCTGGATATTCCAAGATCCCATGACACAGGACCAGCAGCCGTCTCACGTTGGCTCAGGCTGTGTGGGGAGAGATGAGAGGTGAGATGAGGTCACTGGTCCTGTTTATCCTGTTTTATCCCAAGAGAAGTGTTGGATCCTGGTGTGAGCCACCCGGCTCTGGGCTGATGTCAGCCTCATCCATGGTATTTGGGGCAGAATTCCGTTCCCAGAGGCATTGTTGTAAATCCAGAGGAACTTGGCCTCCTCTCAGTCACTCTTGACTTCCTGGGCATGAGAAACAGCCTCGATTCTCTGTTTAAATCCCAAAAAAGAGTTGGGCCAACTGTTCTGGTCTCCTTGGAAAGGCTGGCATGGGCAGAGCCGAGCAGCAGGGATTGTTGGAATGTGTTGAATTGAATTGAGATTCCCCAGAGATTGGGTTAAAAAAAGAAAGAAGAAAATCAACCACATCATCTGCGATGCTCCAAGGCAGGATTATGCCCCAGTTGTTCCTCCATCACTATGTGGGACTTGGTTTCCATATGATGTTTTTCCTCTTTTAGGGTTAAATGGAGTGACTGGAGAAGCTAATGGATCCGTGAAGGATTGTGATTCCTTCTGGAATCTCCAGGTGAGACTTTGCTGCGGGATGTGCCGTGTGATGGATGAGACACCACGGAATAGTGGGTTAAACACCAACAGGTTCATCCTGGGGGCAGATGAAGGCAAAACCATTGATCTAAATGGAAAAACGTGGGGTGACGGGGAGAACAGGTTGGGATTGGCAGGAATGAGCCAAGTCAGGGAGGAGATGGTAGAATTTGTGTGTCTGCAGAACTGCACAGGGAGGTGGAGCTGTCTGGGGAAGGACGGCCAGGGAAAAAGCTGGAGATCAAACTCCTGGAGGATGATGCCCCCTCACGCTGATGTATCCGAAACAGGAGACAGAGCTGTGCAGGGTCACTGGGTGGACACAGGAGTGAACATGAGGAAGATGCAGGAAGAGCGCCCCAGGCCCACCTGGAGCTCCTTGTTTCACGAGGATATCCAACATGGCTCGGCGGGAGCAGGAATGCAGCGGGAGCCAAATCCTCTGGGGACAATTTTGGACACAAGAGGTGATGTGTGGCTGGGCGGTGACCCTGGGTGACATCAGTCACAGCTCTAGGACACCCAGTGCCACTGTCACTGTGCTGGTCACAGCTCATGGATCTGAGGCCATCGGATCCACCTGAGGAGCTCAGCTCTGGGCTCCAGACCCTGCAGCTGGTACAGGGATCATGGGTGGATTCGGGAATGTTTCTACATTTTATCTGCATCAGGTAGAGGTGAGGTTGAGTTCCAGGCAGGAGAGCAGGAGGAGCTGCTGGAACAAGTCCAGAGGAGAACACAGAGATGCTCTGAGTGCTGGAGCCCCTCTGCTCTGGAGCCAGGCTGGGAGAGCTGTGAGTGTTCACCTGGAGAAGGCTCCAGGGAGACCCAAGAGCCCCTTCCAGGGCCTAAAGGGGCTCCAGGAGAGCTGGAGAGGGACTTGGGACACAGGCCTGGAGTGACAGGCCAAGAGACAATGGCTTCAGGCTGATACAAGGCAGGGTTAGATGGGATATTAGGGAAAAATTCTTGGCTGTGGGGGTAGTGAGGCCCTGGCACAGGTTGCGCAGAGAAGCTGTGCCTGCTCCACCCCTGGAAGTGTCCAAGGCCAGGTTGGAGCAACCTGGGATAGTGGAAGGTGTCCCTGCCCGTGGCAGGGGGTGGAACCGGATAGTTTGGAAGGTCCCTTCCAACCCAAACCATCCTGTGATTCTATGAATCTCTGGAAAGATGGATATTTAGTCTAGAGATGGGAGATGTAACAGCCTGAACCAAAAGCTCTCAGAAGAAGGGAGCAAACAGCCCTGGGTGCCCGGGGGCAGCCACAGCCGATTTCCGGCTGCCGCTGGGAATGCTTGGGAATCGCTGCTGTTGTGCTCAGCCAGGCCAAAAAGAAAAACAACGGGTTATCCAAAAAATTAAGTAATATCTGAAAAGTAACAAGTTATCAAAAAATCCCCCAAAAACCCAGGTTATCAAAAAATGAAATAATATCCGAAAAATAACAGGTTCTTAAAAAATAACAGGTTATCAAAAAAATAACAGGTTTTCCGAAAACACCATGTTATCTGAAGCAGTCCTGAACCAAAGGACAGGAAACCTGCCCTGATTTCCCAACTGCCGCCCCCACAGCCTCCCCCACTCCAGGGCCGGGAGGGCACCCCCAACGCCCCGCTGCTCACAGCTCCCAGCTGTGGGCTCTCCAGGCCTGGGAACAGACCCCAAACCGGCGGGTTTTACCCCAAAAAGCCGCTCTGACCCCGCGCTGGGGGGAGGAGCTGCAGCCGGGCTGGCTCCGCCAGGGGGCGCCAAGCCCTTCCCGCCATGACCCCGGGCTCTTTAAGGCCCGCCCCCGCCGGCACAAGCCACACCCCTATCGGCACAGACCACGCCCCGTTCACACAACCCCGCCCCTAACCACGCCCCCATAAAACTACAGTCTTCTCAGCAAGCCCCACCCCCGCTCCGCCTCAGTCCCGCCCCCACTTCTCCTTAAGCCCCGCCCAGACCCTCAGCTCTGCCCCGTCGGCACAAGCCCCGCCCTTTGTCCCTCAGCCCCGCCCATCTCTCCAGGCACCGCCCCGTGCCCCCAGCCCCGCCCCCGCGCGGTCGCTCTCGCGCCCTCCCTCCCCCGCCCGCCCCACTCTCGCGAGATCCGCGCCCGGCAGCGGCCGCCGTGAGGGGCCCGCCCGCCATGGAGGGGCCGCGTCCGGCGCTGCCGCTGCTGCTGCTGCTGCTGCTGCTGCTCGCGCTCCGCGCCACCGGTGAGCCCGCCAGGGGCGCTGGCAGGGGCGGGAGGGGCAGCGAAGCCCTTGGGCCGGGGGGGCTCTGGCACCGCGCTCCGTTTGCGGGGGCTCCTCTGCCCTGGGGTCGCTGCTGGGAGGGGGCCGGGAGGGGCTCCCCGGGGTCCGCCCGTCCCCCTCTCGTAGTCCCCTCTCCCCCGGTTTCCCCTATCCTCCTGGGGCTCCCCTCGCCTTCCCCCCCAGCTCCCACTTGCCCCCGTGGGTTCCCCCCTCCCCGCTTGGGTTTCCCCGTCGCTCTGTGGAGTTTCCCTCTCCCTCTCGGGGGATTTCCCCCTCAACGGATCTCAGTTCCCCCGGTGCTGACTGTGCCCCCCGTGTTTCCACACAGCACAGGGGCAGCAGGCGGAGAACGGCAACAATTCCCCAGCCAACGGGGCACCGCAGCAGCCTGAAGCGGGAGCGGGAGCGGCAGGAGGAGGCGGCCAGGGGCACGGAGGGAACGGCCAGGCGGGAGCGTCCACACTCAGCGAAAAGGAGCAAGAGAATGCGGCCAACGGGAACGGAGGGCAGCAATCCCAGCCCCA
>NW_016690481.1:620022-648458 GCF_001604755.1 Lepidothrix coronata | reverse complement strand
CAAATGTGCCTGGACAGGGCAGCAATGAAGAGAAGAAGAAGAAGAAGGAGGAGACTGAGTCACAGAACAATCCAGGCCAAGGCAACGGCACGGGGGATGGCCAGGACAGCACAGGCACCAATGGGGCTGGTGGAGGCAACGGTGGAGGTGGAGAGGGACAGAGCAACGGAGGCCAAGTCGGCAGCACTGGCAACCAGGCCAGCAGCTCAGGCAACAGCATCAGTGACCAGGGCGACGGCACCCAGACCCAGAGCAGCGACCCCCAGACCCAGAGCAACGGCCAGCAGAACCAGGAGAACAACGACAGCAACAGTGACAAGAACAATGGCCAGGGTGGTGGCAACAACAACAGCCAAGGTGACAAGAAGGACAGTCCCAAGGACGAGACCAGCAGCCAGGCCAGCAGTAACAAAAATGGGGCTGATGCCCAGTCTGAGAGTGACAAGAGCAGCGAAAAAACAAATGAGGACAATACCCAGAGCAACAACAAGGACCAGAGCACCAACCAGGGCAGCAGTGACGGGAACAAGGATGGCAAGGATGAGGGCACCAACCCCACAGACAAGAACACCAACCAGGGCAGCAGTGACAGGAACAAGGATGGCAAGGACGGGGGCACCAACCCCACAAACAAGAACACCAGCCAGGACAGAAGTGACAAGCAGCAGGCCCAGAGCCAGGGCAGTGCTGGTGAGAACCAGAGCAATGCTGGTGACAGCCAGGGCAGCGATGGTGCCAAGCAGCCCAGCAGCCAGGACAATCAGAACTCCCAGGTGGACCAAAATCGCCCCTCACAATCATCTTCCTCCACTGCGGACGGCAACGGCCTTTTGGGCAATGAAGGGACCCCCGAAGAGGAAAACACTGAGACCGAGGAGAGCAGGGACACCTCCTTTGATCGGGAGAGAGGCAAGGGTGTTCCCTCCGTGCCCAGGGCCCGCTCGGAGAGCAGCCACTTCTTTGCCTACCTGGTGACCACGGCCGTCATCGTGGCCGCCCTGTACGTGGCCTATCACAACAAACGCAAGGTGAGTGGCCCTGCTCCAACCCCTCCACATCCCCCTGAGGACTGGGATTGGAACCCACTCAGTCCTTTCCCCTCCCCCTGACTGGTTTCTCACCAGTATTTCCCAGTGTGGTTCATGTTCATGTGGCAGGACAGCAGTGTGAGGAGCAGGGTGGGGATTGTAACCAGGAAAGGAGCCCTGTGGAAACTGGGTGATCTCAGCTCTGCTGCTGATTTTTGGTTGAAAGGTGAAAACACAAAGGGTTGTGAAATCCCCACTCATTGACAGTTTTCTACAGCAGGCTGCACAAGATTGGGGTTGATTTTCCTCACAAAGCTGGTTTTGAGGGAGGAGAAAGGAAACAAATTCTTACTGTTTTTGCTTGTTGAGCAAACCTCATTATCCATCTTAGCTGGGGTCAGGTACTGATATTTATTTATTTCAAGTGCCTTTTCACAGGAAATGGGGTCATAGGAGCAGGTGAGTGAAAAACCACAGGCAAGCCTGTGTTGGAAGGGAGATAAAGCAGCTCCCCCACTCACCCTGCCCCTGTTTTTCTCTCTCCAAAGATCATTGCTTTTGCCCTGGAAGGAAAAAGATCAAAAACTGGTCGACGGCCCAAATCTGGTGATTACCAGAGACTGGATCAAAAGGTGAGACCAACTCAAAGCAGGGACTGTGTCCCCCAAGGCTGGGGGAAGGTTGGGGTGCCTGTTGTGTGTTGGAAATACAAAATATCGGCCCTTTGCATTAGAAATGGTCCCAAAGCCCTGAGTCAGTCAGTTTTGGAAAGCAGATTTTGGTCAAAGAACAGGGTTTTACCAGGAAATGGAAACAAAAGTACTGAGAAATGCAGGCAGAGCTGACCCAGCTGAGCAGGGCAGAGGTGGGAGAGTCTCGAGCTCTGTTGTGCTGAAAGTCTGTGCCTGGCTCAAATGACTGACTGTCACCCAAGTGCCTGACTCAAAGAGGTTTTTAGTGAGTGAAGGGTAGGATTTGTGGAGAAATTCCTTCCTTCGTCCCCTTGAAACCTTTTTCACCTCTTGTCCTTCAAGGCAGATGTTATTTTCTGCCATGGGAAGAGGAAAGGGAAGCTAGTGTTTGCTTTGGGAGCTCATCAGCCCTCTCTAACCCCAAGATTTGGGCAGAGCAGCAAAGCAATTCCGAGCTTTCAAGTAATTTAAACCTTTCCTTTTGCCTTTCCAGATCTAAGGTCCTCCTTGGACATTCAATGGGATGACAAGAGCCAGCGATGGGAATGCTGTGCTGCCATGGTCAGATTTCAGTCCTCAGGAAGGAGGGGAAACATTTTTTTGTTTTGCACCTGCACCTTGATAAAGCCTCTCATTTTCCTAAATTTCTCCTTTCCCAGCTGCCTTGTTTTCCCCTTGGGCATCTGGCTGCAGGAAAAGCCAGTGCCAGCATTCCCAGAACTTATGTGTCCCAATGCAATGGAATTTGCCATCTACTGGACTGACCCCTCCTCTTGGGGAGGAAATTAAGGATCTGCTGCGCAAAGAGCCGTGGGATTGTCCCCTTGCCTGGGCATGGAGCTGTGTGGTCACCTCCTCCTGCTCCGTCCGTTGGGTTTGGATGCTCAGGTTGGGACCGTGGTGATTGCACTTATTTGGAATTGACCCACCACGGACCCAGATTTGGGGCTTCTCTCCCTGATTGAGACAGTTTTCCAGTTTCACGCCTAGATTCCCTTTTTCACGCACATCTTTGGCTGTTCTGGGGTAGTTTTTGGGCTGTAGCTCCAACCCTTCATGCTCCACGCGGGTGTTTTTCCTCCCAGTCCTCCCAACTGAGCTGTTTGCACTGGAGGTGCTGGTTGTGGTGTGGTGCTGTGCAGGAGGGGGTCAGGCTGGGAAAGCTCCATGCCCAGTCAGTTTTGCTGTAGCAGGAGCCACCTGGGGAGGTTGTGATTGTTTCCTCTCCCTCCTCAAACATAGGAAGGAGGGAATGTAAATACCTGAGAAGTTTGGGATGAGTGAAGCTTCCAGTCTCTCAGCCTGCTCTCCTGGTTCTGTTGGACTGGTGCTGGTTGGATCGAGGGCTGCCAGAGGTGTCGGTGCCCCAGTCACACCTGTGAGGTGGGTTTTATTCCTGCAGTTCTGCTCCCAGGAGGTTTGTTGAAACTGGGACATCTCTGGAGAGGGCACAAAGTGCCTGCCAGGCTTTTGCTTTGAATTCTTCCAATATAGGCAGAAAAAATTGGATTTGAGGAATTCAGAGCTCCTCACGTGGGTCCCCACCTGCGCCTGGAACCGATGCCAGCCGTGTGCCAGTCCCCTACTTGCTCACTGACTGCACAGGAATGATCCCAGGGGGTTAACTTTCCTCGTGGGGGGGATGGGAATGGCCTTTTTCTGGCCTTCCCAGCGTTGGGAAGAATTGGTTACCTGCCCTTTGGTCAGCTTGGACAAGGGCAAAGCCTTTTCCTGGTCACTGTGAAAGCTGCAGCTCTAGTTTGGATTTCCTAATGGCTCATTCCAAGGGGGGGAGAGGGGGCTTGACCCTCTCCAAACTCAAAAATCCTCCTCCATTCCCTTTTTGCAAGCTGTTGACAAGCACAAGGGGTGGAAGAGGGTCCTCTTGGCTTTAAAGAGTTCTCAGGGTTTCCCTGGGAAACTTCTCAGATGCTGAAAGTACTTCAGGAGCTGTTTGGGAGATCGGGAAGGGGAGGTGGAGGGAAGGGAAACAGGGCTGGGAATGTAACCCTTGGGAAGAAGGGTGGGAACTCCTGCACCAAGCCTCCCTGCTCCAGGGATGCCATGGGATCAACCAGGCTCACTGGGGGTCTCATTTAGGGCAGGGTGTGGGGAGGGGGCACTGACTGTTGGCTAGTGACAGCAGGGGGACAAACTCTATTCCAACGTGTGGAATTCCGTGTGTTCCCGGGCTGCTCCAGCCAGGATTTTTGGAGTGTGTGTGCTTTTTGGAGTGTGTGTGCTCTGTGCCTGCTTTGTCCTTTTTTTTTTTTTAAGTTGAGTAATAATTTAGAAAGGGGTTTTTTTTCACCATCTACTCGCTGCTCTATCCTGGGAGCTGTTTCAAATCCTCTCTTGCTCCAGGCTGTGGGAATCCCACCCTAGTGCCAGCAGGGGAGGGAATATTTTGGACCTCAAACACCCTGATCCCAGGCTGGACTGAGCACGAGCTCGTTAGGGTAATGAGGATGTACCTCACAGCTCCAGGAAGCACCAAAATCTCCCCCCTCAGCAATTCCCAGGACCATCGTGTTGTACCAACAGCCCAGGCTGTCCAAAACCTCTGGGAATTGCTCCCAGTTTGTTGAGTTTTATGGTATTTATTTTATGCAAATGTTCCAAAGGGATCAAGGTACACAGAACCTTTTCCCTTTGGACACACACATTTTCCATGGGTGGAGTCTGTTGGTACAGAGGGTTTTTTGCCAAATATTTCTGCTTTTTAGGCTTGAACCAGCACATGATTTGTTTTCTGCTGCAGTGAAATGCACCTTGCTTGGAAGGATCAGAATTTTTATAGTTCTTTGTACTATTTTTTGATTTTCTGTGTGGTGAAGTCAATAAATGGATTAAAAAAGACCCAAAACACTGAGTTTTCACTTCTCTCTTGGTTTTGTTTTTCTGGTGTTCTTTGCATGGTTTCTGCTGGCAACTGATGCCGAAGTGCAGGTTGGTTCCTCTTTATTATGCAAAACCATGACTGACTGATAAAAACAGCCCTTTTCTTGGAGCTGTTTGTGCTCAGGGCTCCATGTGCGACCGGAAAGAGCCCAGACAGGCCCGGCCCAGAGCGGATTTGAAGCTTCCAGTCTGCTTAACCCTGCCCAGTGTCGCCCAGTTCCGCCGAGGGGGTGGTGGGAGGTCAGGTCCCAAGAGGAGATTAAACTGCTCTGAACAGAGCTTAGTCCCAAGCTCTCCTCTTGGATTTCTTCTTTCTCCCCTAGGGAGCCTTGGAGGAGGATCCCAGCACATCCCAGCTCCTTGGAGCAGCAGAAACTGGGAGAGACTGGAAAAAAGAGACCCCAGTGGTGCAGCTTCTGCTGCCAACCAGCTGTGGAGAGGGGAAGAGAGAGTGCCATGATCCACAGTGGATTATAAGGGCACCTCTGGGGAGTGTTTCCTGCAATGAATGGAAAAAAACTTCCTCCTTTCACCCACTTTTTTCCTAAGAGGAGGAAATTCCCTGGTCCCAGTCTCTCCTATCCTGGCCTGGCAGTGGTGCTGAGGCTGGGCTGGGAACAGGGAAGGCCACTGGTTTTCTTGGGAATGGGGTTGCTGAGAGCTTTGGGGAGAAAAAAAGGTGGAAAATGAAAATTCCTATGGGGATGTGGGGTTGAGTGCTGGGCCAAGCCTTGCTGCAAGGGCCTCAAAGCACCACTCTGCTCCATGTCCTTAGGGTGATTTCCCAAAAAACACTGAATTATGCTCCAAGAACTCAAACTCCTTGCCTGCTGCCACCCTGATTTGAGAGGGCTGGAAAGGTCTCGAAACATTTAACTCTGACAGGCAGAGCTGGTGTGGTGGGAAGGAACAGCCTCTCAGGTCCCCCGAGGGCAGGAAGGGGCAGGAGCACCCCGGGGTGCGATGAGTGCCAGCTGGGGTCATGTTGGGGTGACTGCCCAGGATTCAGTGCAGGAGTGGAAATACTGTGAAATAAAATCAGAAATACTTTGCCAACTCAGAGCCCTGGGTTGGGCTCTGCTTATCGGGGCTGGGTTGCTGAGATTCTGATACAGGTGGTTTAGCAGAGAGGCCTGGAGGGTGGAGGGGGTGGAGGATGTTTAATGCATGAGAAACTGGGCAAAACTGGGCGAAACTGGACACTGAGGTGAGAGCTGGGGTTGGGTCTGTGCCCTTCAACCCCCCTGCTCCTGTGCCAGCTGCGACAGGAGGGTGGAGCCAGGGGGGGATTGGGCTCTGCTACCAGGGAACAAGAGGAAATGGCCTCAAGTTGTGCCAGGGGAGGTTTAGGTTGGATATTGGGAAAACTCCATCATGGGAAGGGCTGTCCAGCTGTGGCACAACTGCTCAGGGCAGGGGTGGAGTCCCCATCCCTGGAGGGATTTAAGAGCCATGTGCATGTGGCACTTGGGGACATGAGTTAGTGGTGGCCTTGGCAGTGCTCTGATGATCTCAGGGTTTTTTTCCCACCTAAATGATTCCATGATTCTGTGAAACGCTCCTGGATCCACTCCCTGACCTCCAGCCTGGATCCCAAGTGAACCCAACATGCAAACACTGAAAACCACCCCAGGGTTTATTTTATCTGATCTTTTTTTGTTTAAAGCTTTGAATCTTGCGTGGCCTCATGAGCAAACACCTGAACCTGTGCTGATCTCACAGCAGGTATTTTCCTTATGGGTAGGGCACCAGCCAAGCAAACACGTCAGTTTTAACTCTCCAAGACAAAATTCCATAGCCTGGGGAGGTTTGTTTGGATTAAAAACCCATCGAAATGAGCAAGATGGCATTTGCAAGGTCAGAGCCCTTTGGGGTGAGAAAATCAGAGGGAGAAGCAAGTCTGGGTCCCCCTCAGAGCTGTGGAAGCCATGGGGGTGCTGCTGGGGAGGGCTCGGGTGTCACTGCACCATCCTGTGCCTAAATTGGAGGTTTCTGCTCTGCAGAGGGTCCCAGGTAAGATGTTCCTCTTGGCTTGTTAAACCCTCCCCCTGGTAGCTCTGGTGCTTCCAGATTGAGCCACTCACCTTCCCAGAGGGTTTTTTGGTTGGTTTTCATGTGACTTGTCCCTTTCTCTTCATGCGTGACAGGGAACAACCTGCTGCTCATCATTCCTTGGGCTTTTCCCCCTCAGGATCCCTTTGCCCCGGGCCCTGCGGAGGTCAGGGGTCCCCAGCAGGTTGGGGGTGGAGTAGGACCTTCCCTTGACCCCTCGTAGGTGCCCCCGGCCTGGCACAAAATGTTCCCTCCCTGTTCATGTGGGTCAGGGGACAGTGGAGGGGCAGGTGATGGTCCCCTCCCTGCAGGACCCTGCAGGATCTGCAGGGGCTGAGGAAGGACACACAGCCTGTGGGGTGGAAAGGAAGGACAGGGACATTGGCTGTACCCTGGCCTTGCTTTGTCCTACTTTTTTTGCCAAAAGGAAACTTTTCTGACTGGCGTTGGTGCATCAGGAGCTCTCCCTTATCTGGGCAGCAGGTGAACATCACAGCTGTTCGAGGAGAGGTGGGGAGTAGTCAGAGCTTCCATCTGGATCACACTCAGTCTCTGCCTTTGTGCTGTCACATTCCACAGAATCACAGAATCACAGAATGTGCTGAGTTGGAAGGGACCCACAAGGATCATGCCCTGATCATGATCAGCCCTGCACAGGCCCATCCCCAAGAGTCACCCCCTGTGCCCCAGAGTATCATCCAAACCCTCCTGCAGCTCTGGCAGCCTTGGGGCTGTGCCCACTGCCCTGGGGAGCCTGGTCAGTGCCCAACCAGCCTCTGGGGGAAGAACCTTTCCCTGAGATCCAACCTGACCCTGCCCTGACACAGCTCCAGCCCTTCCCTGGGTGCTGTCCCTGGTCCCCCCAGAGCAGAGCTCAGACCCTGCCCCTCCTCTGCCCCTCCTTAGGGAGTTGGAACTGCACTAAGGTCTCCCCTCAGTCTCCTCTGCTCCAGCTGAACACACCAAGTGCCCTCAGTGTCCTCCCACGGCTTCAAATCAAGGCCCTTCCCCATCTCTCGTGGCCCCCTTTGGACATTCTCTAATGGCTCAATCTCTCCCTTCCATTGTGTCCCCCCAAACTGCCCCAATGTTGAGGTGAGGCCGCCCCAGGGCAGAGCAGAGCGGGACAATCCCCTCCCTGACTCGGCCGGCCATGCTGGGCCTGATGCCCCCAGGACAGGGTTGGCCCTCCTGGCTGCCAGGGCACTGCTGACTCATATTCGACTCATATTTTCCACATCCACCCCTGGTTGAATTTTCCCCCGACAAGCCTGTGGGCAGAATGGCCACTGTGAGCTCCCTTGGGTCTGCTCCCTTGGGGTCCTTGGGGGCTCCCTGTGGGCCTGTACCCCCCCAGCCAAGAATTGTGGAATAGGTTGGGTTGGGAGACACCTTACAGACAACCCAGTTCCATCCCTTGCCATAGGCAGGAACACCTTCCACTATCCCAGGTTGCTCCAAGCCCCATCCAGCCTGTCCTTGGACACTTCCAGGGATCCAGGGGCAGCCACGGCTTCTCTGGGCACCCTGTGCCAGGGCCTCACCACCCTCACAGGGAAAAATTTCCTCCCAGTATCCTACCTAACCCTGCCCTCTGCAAGTGGGAAGCCATTCCCCCTTGTCCTGTCCCTCCATCCCTTGTCCCCAGTCCCTCTCCAGCTCTCCTGTAGCCCCTTTAGGCACTAGAAGGGGCTCTCAGCTCTCCCTGGAGCCTTCTCCTCTCCAGGTGAACCTCCCCAGCTCTCCCAGCCTGGCTCCAGAGCAGAGGGGCTCCAGCCCTCAGAGCATCTCCGTGGCCTCCTCTGGACTCGCTCCAGCAGCTCCACGTCCCTCTCATGTTGGGTCCCTGAGCTGGAGGTGGGATCTCACCTGAGTGGGGCACAGGGGCAGGAACCCCCTGCCCACACTGTGGGTGCCCAGAGCAGCCTCCCAGGACCTTTCCTGGGGCATCCCTGGCTGTCCCCACTCCCTGGCAGTGACAGGAATGCCCAGGGGATGGTTCTGGGTGGTTTCTGGGATCTGGTTGTTTGCAGAGCTCACACTCTCTGCTGGTCCCGACCTGTCGCTGAATTACCAGTTTCCTCAGTGATCTAATCCTCTTTGCTGGATCAGCCTTCAAGCCTATTTCCAGGGCTCCTTTCCAGCATGGTCACACTATTCCCTGCTAAGGAACCATCTCTGGGTTTTATTTTTCCCCTGCTCCATCACCAGCTCACAGCCAGGCTTCTCCCAGTCCTGCTCCCAGGGGTTTGCTGTCCCAAGTGTCACCATGATGGGATTTAAAGTCACCTTTTATGGATTCATCTCTATCCATGTAGTGTCTGGGAGGAATATTTTCTCCCAGTGATGTCCTGTATCATGGCAAACAGTGTGATTTCAGCCCCAGTAGTCCAAAGGGTGCAAGCCACTGGGAGAAATGGGGACACTGGGAGTGACTGAGGCTCTGCTCTGAAGGAGGGACACACGTAGGGATGGTGGGAGGCTGGGACAGGAGGGTTTGCAGTGAGCAAGGAGGCTTCAAAATTGCTGAAAGCATCAAAAAAGAGGGATGGAGCACAAAAGAATTGGGATGGAGGGTTTTGGTGGGAAGCTGGGGAGTGAGGAATGGCCCAAAGAGGTACCAAAATCCACAATTAAACCAGATTTGTAGTGGTAGCAGCTTTAAACCTTGCGCTGTGCCTGTCCAGTTCTGCCCAAATCAAGCAAAAAGGGGAAATTTTCATCCAGCAGCTGCATTACCTGAACAAAGATGTTTCTGGGGATTTTGGGGAGCACTGGGCTCTTCTCCCAGCACTGAATCTGGAAAATCTGTGTCAGTCTCACAAGCTTTGAGTCGCAGCCCAAGGTGGAGATGATGCTCTCAAAGGCCTTGCCATGCTCACAGCAGAGCCCTGCAACGACGGGGCCACCTCAGGGTGTCACGGAGGGTGGGGGACCAGGAGGTGGGAGATGGGGATGGTTGGGCTTTGGGAAATCATGAAATTGTTTGGGTTGGAAAAGCCCTCTAAGATCGAGTCCAACTGTGTTGACAGTGGCCAAAGCCCAGCTTGGCCTCATGTCCTCACTGGGACATACTGGGGTGTCCCTTCAGATGGGGAGGTGGGCTCCAAACTCCCACGGGCCCCAGGCTGAGCCCCAGGTGCTCCTTTGGGAAGCCTGGGAGCAGATCCTGCTCAGCTGAGTGACGTAGCTCTGGTGTCCTCTCTGTCACCTGGGAGTGGGATGGCACCTGTGAGGCAGAGGGTGGGAGAGGGGCACAGCACCCCAGGCTCAGGCAGGAGAGAAAAAAAGGAGGACTTTTGTCCTCCGAGGGGATGGTGGGGATGAGAGGGATGGGAGATGGAAACACCAGGAGCACCCGGGTGATCCTACACTGCCTTCCTTACCCTCTCCAAGTCTTTCCCCCCCCACTTCCAGGGAACTCTTCTTCCCATGGCTGAGAATGGGGAAAACAGCCTCATCCAGCTTCCCCAGCCTTATTGCCCATCCCTGCCCACTCTAAGGATGTGACAGGGAGGTAAATCCACATGGGCCACTGGTTTTCCTCGGGTTCCCCATTTACAGCCTCTCTGTCATTATTCCTCCCCAAAACTGAGCAGTATAAGCCCCCAGCAATGGGGCTCTCCTTTCTCCTTCCCGTTCCCTTCCCCCTCACGTCACCCAGCCCTGCTGACCCATCACGAGGCACAAATCCCAGGATCATTATCACTATTTTATTGATTTATTTCCAGCCTCTTGTGCTTCCCTTCCAACCAGACAGGACTCTGACACTGTTCCCAAGCTTTTCCCAGGAGACAGAAGGACTTTTGTACTGCTCAAGGAGCAGCTGCTTGTGCCATCGATGCCTTGGGGCGACGGGGGAAGAGCAGCCCCCAAACACTGGGAATGTCGGGGCGTGGGGGTCCTGCTGCCCCCAGAAATGATTTTGGAAGCACTGGACAGCCCGCAAGTACCATTGCTTTCAAACAGCTCTGGGGGCTGCAGGTGAAGGTGGGTGTTTGCTGGATGCAGGTGGAGGTTGATGCTCTTCTGATGCTCCACTGGTGGGATCCAGCAGCTCTGGGTGCTTGATGCTGTTACCTGCTGGTGCTGCCTGTTTTGGGGTTACCGTGACTTCTCTCCTGGCCATGGCTCTGTGGGACAGCTCTTGGGGACCCTCTTCATGGCCAGAGACAAGCACTGGATGTGGTGGTGGAAGGGGATGCGTTTCAGGTGGGTGAGGTGCCAGACAATCTGGCTGGGAATGGGAATAGCATCTTCCTGGATTGAAATCCTTGGCTTTGCATGGAGATGGATCTGCTACAGGTGTGTGACAGCGGAGAATGCGGAGGTGGAGGTGATGTGGTGGCCAGTGGGGGGTCCCTGATGGTGGGACAGCAGGTGTTAGTTTCCCTTCTTGGCATTGGTGGCCTCCAAGCTTTTCTTCAGCCTCACCAAGTCAACGTAGAGGTTGCGCTTGAGGATGCTGCTGGCGCAGATGATGGCTCCTTGCAGGGCTCCCATGAAGCCACCCAGGCACAAATCCTGCCCTGGAAGGAGGGAGCAGTGGCCACAGTCCCCCTGTGAGCAGCCCTCGCTCCCCATTCTATCCCAGCTGACCACAAATGCTGGTTTGGGCATCACCTTCCCCACCTTCCAGCTGCCCCCACACCATCCCTGGGGTCTGAACCCACAAACCCCTCCCTGTTTGACCCCTTCCTTCTCCCCAGCAGGAAAAGGGCCTCATCCTGCCCCATTCTGCACTGGGCAAGGAGACAACCCCACAGAGCTGGAGGAACACAGCCCTTTCCTCCTCCCCTTGGGACTGTGGAACTCCACTTTTCCAGCAGCCCTTCCACTGCTCCACAGCACTGCAGTGGCTCTTCCCTTCAGGATCGGATGTTTTCTGCCCCCACACCCTGCTCCCCCAGAGCTGTCCCCGTCTGAGGACACTGCTGGCCCTGTCACCTGTCAGGTAGAGGTTGGGGACAGCCGTCTGTGCCCGCACAGCAGCCACGACCTCGGCCTGCAGGCGGGGGATGCCGTGGTCGGTGCCGTACAACTCCCCGCGGGGGCTGCCGATGTAGTGCTGGTTGGTTAGGGGTGTCCCGCCCGAGAGGTACTCAACCTGCAGGGGTAGGGGAACAGGGTGGTCTGCAGGGTACCAGAACAGTGGGGGGGAAGCCCTGTGCTCCAGAAAGCTGTTTTTGGGGGGTACGGGCTGAGATAAGTTCCCTCGCAGAGCCTGGGGTGGTGGTTCTGCCCAGGTTTGGTTCTGAAGGACCATCCTGGGACAGTTGTCCAGGTCTGCCCAGGTTGGACAGGGCTCGGAGCAACCTCATCTAGTGGAATGTGTGTCTGCCCATGCAGGGGGTCGAACGGGATGAGCTTTAAAGTCCCTTCCCACCCAAAGCACTCCATGGTTCCAGGATCACTCACCCTCGCACTGATCACTCACCCCTGCACCGTGAGGAGGCAGCAGTGATGGGTTAGTGAGATGCTGGAGCTCACGTCCAGCAGGTTCAGCCCCAGCTCCAGTGTTGGGTGTGTAGACAGGACCCAGAGAGGAGCTGGAGGACCCCTGACACCCAAGTTTAGGACCTCCAAACCCCGAGTTTCCTCACCCTGCCCTCAATGCGGGGGTAGAGCTTGTAGACAGTCTGCATGACAGCGTCCACAAAGGTCTTCTTCAAGTCCTCATAGTCATCACCCCTCTTGTGGACCTGCTTGTCCTTCCACTCCTCAAACCACTCGTACCTGGCGAAGGTGACGATGGCCAGCGTGGATTTACCTGCGGGAGGACAAGGATGGGGCACTTATCCCTCTGCCCACACTCACCCCACTCTGCTGCCCCAAACCCTCCCCACCCAAACCCAGGGGATGTCCCCAGGTCTTTGGGGTTCCGTGTCCTTCATCCAGGTATCTCAAAGGCTGCACTCCATGAGCACCTGCTCAGCAGCTTTGACCATAGATAGCTGAGCAGAAACTCCTTGCTGGATGTCACCAAACCCCAACAAGAGTTTTGGAGCCCCTCACAAGCATTTGTGGTTGGGCTTCAGCCTCACCTGGGTGTCTCATTTCCCAGGTGGGGTCCTTGGACGAGGGGCAGGTGACAAAGAGGAAAGGCATGTTCTTAGCAGCTTCTTCTCTGGATGAATCCAGGTATCTCTTCATGCTGCAGGGAGATGCAAGGGTCGAGGTGGGGTTTGGTGCATACCTTTGCCTGAATCCTCATTACACCTGAATCCCTGTTTTCCGAGTCACTGCCCGGGAATTCATCTCCTTATGCTCAATGAAGCAGGTCCAAGGTGAAGCCAAACCTACATTCCATCCAAGTCACTCCCTGGGTACATGAAGTAGTTGGTGGGCTCCAGCCCCAGCTCTTCCCTTGAGCCGTTGAGGCCGACGAAGACGGTGAGACAGCCCTCGCCGTGGGCCACCAAGCGCAGCTGGGACTGGATCTCTGCCACAGGGAGAGAAAAAGGGCAATCAGTCTTTTCTGGGGAAAATCAGGCTTTTCTAGGATCCTCTGCTATGAAGTGGTTTCTCCAATCCTGAGCCCCTCCTACCAAACCCTGCCCTTCCCACCCACCCACCCGTCCCCGTTCCCATCCAAGTGTGCCCCTTCCACCCAGTTGTGCCTCTTCCACCCATCCACGCCCTCTTCCTACCCACCTGTTCCCCCTTCCCACACACCCACCCAACCATCTCCATTCCTGCTGGTGCCCCTTCCACCCAGTTGTGCCCCTTCCCATCCACCCCGTCCCCTTCCACCCCACCATCCCACTATGCCCCCATCCATGCCCCTTCCACCCACCCTTGCCCCTTCCAGCAGATTTTTTGGCAGCTCTAAACCCAACTTCAGGTGGACATTCCACCAGCTTCCACAAATTTCAAGGCCCTACACTGTGCTTTTTAGGGAATCCTTGCACCCAACCAGGACTTTGCTAACTACGGCCAATTCTGGCTGATTAATTTAGGCCTAATTAAAACCCCTGTGAAGAAATGAGTGGCCAGGACCGTGTTTTTAGGGCTGTGGCACAGGAACAATTTAACATTAAATCAAACATTAATTGATAAATCCGCTTTGGGATGAAGCTTAGGACAGGATTAACGCAGTAACCCTGCCAGGGCCCGGTACCTGGCAGGGCCTGCGCCTCCGGAGGCAGCAGCTTCTCGTAGGTGTTGAATATCCCGGCATCCGAAATGACTATGGGAGCGTAGATGTTCACCAGATCCTGGCCTTTTTTGACACTCACACCTGGGAGGGAAAATCCGGAGCGGGAGGAGCGGTGCTGGTGAAGGGACCCCCCCGCGCCGGGGAGCAACCCCGCGCCCCGTCCCGCGCCGGTGCTCACCGCAGGCTCTGCCCTGGGAGTCCAGCAGGATCCTCTCCACTGGTGCCTTCCCAAACACGTTGCCTCCGGCTTTCCGGATCACGGAAATGGTGTGGAAGGCGATTTCCCCGGAGCCGCCTTTGGGGTACCACGCACCGCGGAGGAAGTGGTTCACCAGGATGCTGTGCGTGGAGAAGCTGACCTTGGAGGGGATCACACCTGGAAAAAGGGGCAGCCAAGGTGGGTTTGGGCCAAATCACGGGTTTGGGGCTTATCCTAAAGGGTTTAGCATGAGGAACACCATAGACATGACACTGGGAAGAAGGAGGGATGCAGGTGAGGAACTTGGAGGAGCGGGGAGGACGTTGGGCACGGGTGTCCCCGTGGCAAAGCCTGCGGTCACCAACCCAACCAAGTCGTGGCAGACCATGAGCAAAGCCCTGGGTGATGGGATGGAGGCAAGGGGGAGGTTTGGGGGTCCAAGTGGGGACATTCCCTTGTACGGGACCGATGCTGCCCTACTGGGAAGGTGAAGGACGTGGAGGGAACGAGATGGAGACGAGCAACAGGGACATGTGGATAACCCACCAGTGACTTGGGGACAAGGATACTGGTGGAGCACCCACCACGCAGCAGCCCTCCCCACACACCTCCCGAGGGCATGGGAAAAAGGGGTTTCTTGCCTTTTTTTTTTTTGTTTCTAAAGGGTTTGACGCCACCTTGGAGCCTCCTGGTCACCTACCATAGGTGGGGAAGAGGTAGCTGAGGACAGCCCGGAGCTCGGGGTTGGGGGTCAGACCCTCCACCACCTCCTTGAGGCTGCGTGAGGCCATGCGGGAGAAGGAGCAGACGCGCGGGAGGAGCCCGGACCAGCACAGGAGCCTTGCCAGGAACTGCGGGAGCATCTTCAGGATGCTTATCAGCACGACCCCACGGCTGGTGCTCTGCGGGGGGAGCGCGGGGTCAGCGGGGCCACGCTTGGGACACACCCCAAAGTACTTTTTTCCCCTTAAATTCACTGCTGGGCATCCTGGGGAGCTGTGGACAAGGGGAGCGCTGGCTCCCCAAAGAAGCTTCCCCCCCAAAAATCTCCCTTCAAAAAAGCTCCCCCTAAAAAAGCTCCCCATAAAAACTCCCCCAAAAAAGCTCTCCCCCAGCCAGAAAAACTCTGCTCAAAAGCTCCCCCATAAAACTCCTCCAGAAAGGTCCTCCCAAAAAACTCCCCCAGAAAGCTCCATAAAAAAAGGTCCCTCAAAAAATGTCCCCCCAGAAAATCTCCCCAAAAAGATCTGTGACGCTGGGGTTTTGAGGCAGGAAAGGGTGACTTTGGATGTGTTCCCCAACACTTTTGGGACAAGGCCATTATTCCCTGGGGGTGGCCAATATCTGGGTGCCAGGGGTTTTCCCCCCTTTGTGTGATCCTCCAGATCCAAACCCCCTTGTTTTATCCCACCTGGATGTTCCTCTACCTTCACCAGCCGCTGGAACTCATCAATGGCCGCAGCTTCCCCGGGAAACTGCTCCTTCAGCTTCTGGAAATATTCCTGCTCCCCAGAACGGATGTGGTAGGTCCTGCCATCGCCCTGGGGGTCCCCCAAAACCACGGCATCGTAGACGGTCGGGAGCCGGGCCCACTCCAGCTGCCCATCCGTCAGCTGGTCCATCAGGAACCGCATCAGGGAGCTCTCCTGCATCTCCCCCACGTAGTGGATCCCTAAAAGAGACATTTTACCGTTTTTGTCCTCTTTTTTTCTTTATTTTTCCTTTTTCTTCCTTTATTTTCCCACTCCAGGATGCACCGAATGCACCTCTTGTTTATCCATCCCCTCCCCATCAACTCCATGTGGAAGGGAAAGGCAAAATCTGGGATACACTTGAGGTGAACAATGCTCGCCATCACATTTTTATTTGGGAATCTGGGGAATTTTGTTACATTTTGATATTTTTCCTGGTTTTTTCCACCCTGGGATGCACAGGACCCTCCTCTTGTTTTTCCATCCCCACCTCTGCAGCTCCCTATGGAAGGGAAAGGGAAAATCCGGGATACACCTGGCTCCCACTTGGGGTGGATGCTGCTTGCCATGGTGTTTTTAACTGGGAATTTTGTTACACATCGTGATTTTTCATCTTTGCTGTAAATAATTAATCCTGGAGCTCTGGGAATACATAGAGCTGGACTTTGCCTCACTGGGAGGAGTCTTCCAGGGAGGTGCCAAGTTTGTCCTAAGGTGATATTCCTGGTGCTGAGAGTTCCATAGGGGCTGGATATGGGGAATTCAGGGGGGGTTGGTGTCCTTCAGCCAGAGAATTTTGGGGTGAAGAGCAGGCTTGTCTCACACAGGGGTGGGTGCTGGGGCCCCCTTATCTGACCCCCAGTGGGTGTGATTCCCACCCCGAGTGTGTCCCAGCCCCCTCCTTTGGATCTGGGGGGGAATTTTGGAGCCCCAAATCGTACCGGTGTCAAACTCGAAGCCCTTCTCGGTGAAGGTGTGGCAGCAGCCCCCCAGCTTCCCGTGCTGCTCCAGCACCAGCACCCGCTGGCCGGTCTTGGCCAGGAGCGCGGCCGCCGCCAGCCCCCCCACGCCGCTGCCCACCACGATGGCATCGAGCTGCGGGGGCACCTTCTCTGCCGAGAACACTGCGGGGACAGCGGGGTGTCAGCAAGGGGGGACCCCTGGGGCACGGGGCACCCCCAAAACCATGGCGAGGGGGTGGCACCCAGGGGGTGATGCCAGGCTGGGGGGTGTCACCCTCGGGGGGTCACACTGACACAGGGGTGACTCCGACGTTGGGGGGACAATGCCATGTTGGGGGTCTTCAGACTGACCCCACCCGGGGGGAGCAGTGCCACCCTGGGGTGGGTCATACTGACACGGGGGGGGACTCCAACGGTGGGGCGATGACAATGCCACACTGAGGGGTGTCAGACTGACATGGGGGTGACACCACCCGGGGGGACAATGCTACCCAGGGGGGTCATACTAACATAGGGGGGGACTCCGGCGCTGGGGGACAATGCCACCCTGAGGGGTTTCAGAGTGACAGAGGGAGTGACCCCACCCGGGACAATGCCATCACCCTGGGGGGGGTGTCATACTGACAGAGGGGGGGACTCCACATGGGGGAGGGACAATGCCACCCTGGGTGGCATTTTCAGACTGATACGGGGGGCTGACGCCACCCGGGGGGGACAATAATGCCCTGGGGCGTTGATGCTGCCCCAGGTGGAGATGCTGCCCCGGGGGGCCACGACAGCCCGGGGGGTGATTCCGCTCCAGTGGCAATGCCGGGGGGATTAATGCTACCCCGGCGGGTGACACCGCCCTGAGGGGCCAATGCTGTCCCCGGGGTCGATACCCGCCAGGGGTCCCGTACCTGTCTTGACGACGCTCCTCCGCACAGCCTTGTCGGTGACGAGCGGCCCGGGCGGGCGGCGGCTGTCGGCGGCGAAGGGATTGCGGCCGCCAGAGACTTGCGGGAACAGGAGGAAGAGGACCGGGATGAGGAAGAGGAGGAGGAGGACGAGGAGAAGGACGGGGACGAGATAGAGCAGCACCTGCAGCCACATGTTGCTGCGCCGTCCGGCGGAGCGGGAGCCGGGAACAGCGGGAATGGGAATAACAGGGCGAGGGGGACAAAGCCGATAAGGACGATGGAAAAGGGGCACGGCACCGGCGCTGGGCGGGAGGACCGCGGGAGGGGCGGGCGTTGGCACTGGGAACTGGGAGCTGGAACCGAGTCGCGGAACCGGGTACTGGGGGCGGGCACTGGGATTCCTGGAGTTGGAACCAGGAAGCAGGCAGTGGCTGCTGCGAGCTGGCACTGGGAGCTGTCACAGGGCACTGGGAGCTGCAAGCAGGACGAAGGCACTAGGCACTGGGCACTGGGAGCCGGCACTGGGATATGGAGTCACAGAGTCACTTGGAGTTGTCACAGGGCACTGGGAGCTGGGTCTGGGAACTGGCACTGGGCACTAGGAGATGGGAAGGGGGCACTGGGAGCTGACACCGGGAGCTGGTAGTGGGATACTGGAAGTTAGGAGTGGCACTGAGAGCTCGGACCGAGCACTGGGAGCTGAGACTGGGTACTGGTCCCGGGGACTGGCCACCCCCGCCCCAGCGCCTGTAGCCCCGCCCCACTGTCCCCAGTCCCCGCCCCTCGATCAGAGTCCCGCCCTCTGTGTATGGCCCCGCCCCCATCATAGCCCCGCCCTCTGGTCCCGCCCGTCTCCGTTCCCGCGCTCTGGCCCTCGCGCGCCCCCGTCACCGCCCCGCGCGGTGCACGCCGGGAGTTGTAGTCCCCGTCTCTCCCAGCGAGCGGCGGCGGGGACTCCAGCTCCCGGCGTGCAGCGCGGCCGCGCCTGCGCACTGCGGCGGCGCCGGGCCGGGAGGAGTCCCGCGGGGTCAGGGCGGGAACGGGACCCCCGGGAGGGTCCCCGAGGGAGCCGGGCCGGGCTCCTGAGGGACTAGGAGGGGATCTGGGGGGGCTGGGAGAGACCTGGAGGGTGCTCCTGAGGGGCTGGAGGGGGGCACTGGGAGGCCAGAGGAGGCTCCTGAGGGTGCCCGCGGGGGGCTGGGGGGTCCCGAGTGGGCTCCTGCGGGGCCGGGGTGGTCCTGGGGGGTGTCAATCTCCAGGACCCTCCTCCCCACCTCCTGATCTCCGCCCCGCTCTCCTCCCGCAGGGCATGAGCGGCGCCGGGGGCTCGGAGCAGCCGGAGCGGCGGCCGGAGCGGCGGCCGCGCGTGTTTCCCCCGGCAAGTCCCTGCCCGTGCGTGTCCGGCCGGAGCCCCCCGGCCGAGCCCCCGGGGGCCTCCTCACCTCAGGGGTTCCAGCCCCCCATTCCCCCTCACCTCTCGATTGTATCCGTGTAAAATCATCTTGGGGGCACAACCGCCCCCCGAAACCCCCTTCCGAAGGAGCCTGAGCCGCCTTCCAGTGGGGCACAGGGGCGGTTCCCGGGGGGAATCCTCGGGGTTTGGGTCGGTTGGTGAATGGGGTCTGTCCCGGGAGGTGACACCGGTTTCCTCTCTCCCCCCCAGATCCCAGCTCTGGGGCAGGATGGGGTCCTGCAGGCGCTGGTGCTTGGAGAGGGGCAGTGCTCGGACCTTGGTGAGCTTCTCCTGCTTCTCTTGGATCAATCCCTGTGTTTCCTGGTGGGAAGGTCACCGGGGGGGCTGGAAAGGACCCCAGGGATCCAGCGGGGAGGTCTCAATCAAATCCATTTGGTCCCAGCTTGTTCCCCAAGACCACCCAAGATAAACCTTGCAGTTGGGATTTTCCCTGGAAAAGGGGAAATCCAGCTCCAGGATGTGCTGGGGGGTGTTGGGGGAAGGGAGCAAATCCCCCATCCCGTGTCTCCCACCCGGACCTGACCCTTGTGCTCCTCCCCTCGGGCAGGGATCAGCGAGGAGCAGCTCCGGGCCCAGGAGGAGTGGGAGGCTCTGGAAGAGATCCAGTCAGGTACTGGGAACGACGGGGGCCTGGCAGCTGGAGAGGTCTGGGGAGGAGGGAAGGACCTGGATCCCGGAGGGCAGGATGGGTAGGGGAGCACCTGGGGGGGTTATTTGGGGGTGGAGGGGCGGGAGGGGGTAGGAGACTCCCTGTTTTACCCCTGTTCCCCATGGCTCCACCCTCCTGGGGATCACTCTGAGGGGTCAAGAGTCACTGGGGGTTCAAGGGTCACTCAGGGGGAGCAGGGGTCATTGGGGGGGTCTAACCCCCTCCCTCTCTCCCTGCAGGGTTGGGGGGCACCTCACCTGTGCCCCCTCCCCCAATTTCCTTCGCGGAGGCGCTGCAGCACTTCCAGAGCTCCGGGCTCTCCCAGAGCCGGGTACGGCCCGGGGGCAGGGCAGGAATTAGGGCTGGGGGGCACCCAGCCCCCCTCCCCCTGGGGGCTCAGCCCTGACGGGTCTGGGGTCTCTCCCGCAGAGGAAGGTCCGGGGGCCAGGGCGCCGGGGGGGCCTGTCCGTGCTGCTGCGCTGCCTCGGGGGGCCCCCCCGGCTCTGGCCGCAGCTCCGGGGGGAGCGGGAGCTGGTGCTGGCCATGGCACAGTGTGAGTGGCCCCGGGTCCCCTCTGCTCCCGGCTCTGGGGAGCGCTGGATGGGAATCCCCCAGTCCCTCAGCATGGGGGGGTCATGTCTGCCCATCCCAGGGGGTCCCACACAGGGAAACCTTGGGACTGTGGGTTTGGGGGCTAAGGGGCCATTTTAGGGCACCAAGGGGGTTTTGAAGGTGCCAAGTGGGATTTTTTAGGTGCCGGGGGGCATTTTTGAGGGGGCTGTGGTTGGGTTTTGGGCACCAAAGGGCATTTTTTGGGCACTGTGGGATTTCTTAGAGTGTAGGGGGTGTTTTTTGGGCACCAGGGGGTGTTTTTAGCTGCTGCAGGGTGTTGTTTGGGTGCCAAGATGCATCTTTTGGGTGCTGAGGGCTGAGTTTTGGGTAGCCAGGGGGTGTTTTTTCGGAGCCAAGGGGTGTCTCTTGGGGAGCTGTGGGTATTTTTAAGGTGGTTTTGGGCTCTGGGGTGGGTTTTTGGAGGATGTGCTGTTGTTTGAGGTGCTGAGGGGCGTTTTGGGGGCAGCGGGGGTGTTTTTGGGGTGCTGAGGGCTGGTTTTGAGTGCCGGGGGGTGTTTTTTAGATCCCAGGGGTGTTTTTAGCCACGTGGGGCGTTCCCTCCCCCCGGGGTGTCCCTCCCTCCCCCCTGCCAGGCGCCCTGGATGACTCGGAGTGGGTGCACATGCGGATCCTACAGACCATCTACCGGCAGCTGACGCGCTCCCACCGAGGCTGCCCCCGCTATGGGGCACACTGGGAGGAGCTGGGATTCCAGGGTAGGACTGGCAACGAGCTCTGGCCATTCCCAAACTCCACCTGAACCTCCCCTGGAGCAGCTCTGTCCTATCCCAGCTCCCTCAGCCACTCCCTGTGCTCCAGCCCCATCACCATTGCCCTTCCCTGGACACGTTCCAGCACCTCAATGTCCTTCTTGGACCCCAAAATTCATCCCAGGATTTGAGGTGCAGCCTCACCCCAATCCTTACACTCCTCTCCATATGCCTACAAAGTTCCCAAGGGCACCCTCAATCCCTTTATTCATAAAGATAGTAAGTCAAACTGGCCCCAGTACAACTGGACTGCTTGGCCAGGTCATCCCAGTACCACGTGCCTAAAAAAGCTAGTAATTCCTGGAAAAGTGTGGGAGCAGGAGTGTATCAGGGGGAGCAGGGTTGGTTAATGCCCAGGTGAGTGAGGTGGTGGCCCCATTAGAGACATTCCCTGGAAGCTTTCCCTCCAGAAAGGGAATCCCCAGGATTCCTGTACCCTGGAAGTGCAGTGACAGGGAATAAACAGCCCATGGAATGGGAAGGTGACAGGGAGTGACTCCATGCTGTCCCTGCCCCCCCAGGTGTGGATCCTGGGACCGACCTGCGTGGGACAGGAATGCTGGGGCTGATGCAGATCCTGTTCTTCGTCCTGGACTCCCGAACATTGTCACTGGCCAGGGAGATCTTCCAGCTCTCCCAGCACGAAACCCAGGCACGGCCTTCCCCCTCCTCCCTGTGGGGGGATCTCCCTTGGAATTCCCAGTGCTCCGGGAAAGGGAAGAACAAGAACCTCTCCAGGGATTTTTTTGGGATGCTGAACCCCCTCAGGCTGGTGAGGGGAGGAAGGTGGTGCCCAAAGAGCCCTGATCCAGGCTGGAGCTGAGCTCCAGGTACTGGATTTGTGCTGGGAATGGGATTTTAAAGATTTGATCCTGGCTTAGAGTAGGATAAAAGGGCTGGAGAGTTGGGCAACAGGAAAATGGAAGTGAGTGGAGCCTGTCTCCTTAAATTCCACATTTTAGTCCAGGTTTAAGCCTGGGATACAAGCTTGGCTCAACCGTCAGCATCCATCCGAGCCTGGATCCATAGAGCTGTTATCCCAGTACGTGGGTCTGTCACCCATCCCGTGGGTTTGGGGCCACACAGATCTGGTGTCAAAGGGTTGGAGGTGCCAGAGGGGAGGAGGGTTTTCCATCTGAGCTGCAATAACGCCGGAATTCTGGTTCTCTTGCAGAATTTTCCCTTCTGCATCATGTCCGTGAACATCACCCGGATCGTCATCCAGGCGCTGCGGGAGGAGCGGCTCTCCCGGTGAGGGGGGGCTGCTCTGGGCTCTCAAACCACATCCAGGGCCCTTCCCGGCATGTGGCCAAGCCCCTCTCCCTGTTTTCCAGGGAATGCAACCGCCGGCAGCAGGTCATTGGGGTGCTGAACGACCTCTATGCCGCCGCCTTCCTGCGGCTCTTCCGCCTCTGGAAGCGGCAGTGCGGGACTGTCGCTGACGCCGGGTCCTTCCTCAAGGGTTTGTCTTCCCGGCTTTTCCTTCTCCTTATTTTCCCTGGGAAAACAACCCCAGGACAACCTGAAGACCCCTCGCTGTGTTCTCAGCGCATCCAAGCCCAGTTCCAAGGACTGTAATGCCCAAGAAGCCCAAACATTCCTCATTTAATCCTCACACTGAGGTTTTCCACAATATTTGCCTCTCTCAGTGCTCCAAGGGGTTTTTCCTCTCCCCCATTTTCCATTTCAGAGGGATGCTGTGCCAGGGTGGCTTGGGGTGGGTGACATGTGGGGACGTTCCCTTCTCCCCAGGCTCACACAGAGCCACAGCTTAACCCCAGTCCATGAGTTATTTATTCCAGAGGGGATTGGTGTCCACAGAGCTGATGGATCCCCCGGAAATGGGGATCCACCTGGCACTGCTGAGTTCCGGCTTTGTCCCATCTTCCCTGGATTTCAGTCCCAGGGGGTCAGGCTGGTGCTGAGCTGGGGGTGGAGAGGAGCTTCCCATGCTCCCTCATCCCAAGGAAAACACGATTACACCCTTTCCAAGGGAAAACATTGGGATGCTGGGTCTGTTGGGCGTCTGACACCATCTAGGTGTTGTTCCCCTCAACCTTTTCCCCCTCTGATCCTTCCAGAGCTGGAATTATCCACCAAAAAGAAGCCAAGGCAGTTACTGAGGTCCCTGGAAGCCTATGTGAGCCACAGCCTTCGGCCTTCCTCCCCTCCCTCCTCTTCCTCCCAGATCCACTTCACTGGCATCTGTGACCCTGTGGTCGAGCTGGAGGGAGATTCCCGACTGATCTGACATGGAGCAGGATGCTGCACAGGGAATTCTGATGGTGGATCAGCCCTTGGAGGGGGACACACCAGTGTCTCCCCTGGTTTGGGGGCTCGGGAAGGGCCAGGAGAGGTCACAGAGCCAGGATTCACCTGCTCCAGGTGGAAATCTCTGGAAGTGAAGGAGGAAGAGGCAGTGGAAGGGGGGAGATTCCATGAACCCCCCAGCCTGGCACTGGGATACTCCCTCCATCCCTCCCAAGTGCAGGGTCCCCGCTGTCCTTACCTTCCCCAGGTGGAGCTGAGGGTGGTACCAGGCTCCTGGATCCCATCCTGGCTCCAGCAGCACCCGGGGTGAGGGTAACCCCCACTTTGGGGTGTGGAGGCTTCACTGGGGGCTGGGGGGGAGCAGGACTGGGGGGACCCCCAGGGTCACCAGGGGGTGTCAGCACCCAAAGAAGTTACTAAAGGGGGGGAAATGAGTGTTTTGGTGGAAAAGAGTTTTTGATTTGGATTTGCTGCTGGATTCTGTGGGATCCAGAGGGGGATGGTGAAGCAGGAGTGCCCGGAGCCCAATTTGGGGTGAAATAGGGGTGAAAAAGGTGCTGTAAAGGAGAGAAATGAGGGTTGAGAGCTGCAGGGAGGAGTGTTATCCCCTCTGGGAGCAGCTCTGTGCCAGTGCTTGGGAATGTCCCCAAACCCCTCAAAATGGGGAAAATTCCCCAAAGCCCAAGTCTGGAGAGAAATGACAGCTTTGGGGGAGAGAAGTGGGGGCTGGTGGGAGAATGGAGCATCACAGCCCCCAGGCCCCCAAAGGACAACGATTCCTGGGGGCTGGGAATGCTGCTGGATGGAAAAACATCCAATAAATGGGCAAAAAGGAGCCCAGAATTAGGGATTTGCCTTCCTGATTCTGAATTATTGTGGGAATTGGGATGGGGGGGAACCCTTTTCGGGTGTTTTGGGGCAGGGGTGAGGTGAGGCTCTCACAGACCTGGGCTCGGTGAGGCTGAGGGGGAAGGCAGGTAGTGGGGGAGGGATGGGGGTGCCAGGAAGGGGTGTGGGGGGGAAATGTAGGTGGGATGCAGGGACTGGGAAGGGATGTGGGTGCTGGGAAGGGATGTGGGTACCAGAGGGGAATGCAGGTACTGTGGAAGGGATGTGGGTGCTGGGGGAGGTGCCAGGGAGGGTTGCAGGTACTGGGAAGGGATGCAGGAGCAGGGGGTTGGGGGTGGGATGCAGGTACCAGGGAGGGATGTGGGTATCGGGGGATGGAGATACCAGGAAAGGCTCCCAATTCCCAGGGAGGTTGCAGGTGCTGGGGGGCAGGAGCAGAGCCCGGAGTGGGACCTGCCAGGGCTGATCCCCGTCTGTCCCCTGGTGCCACCCAGTTCCGCTCCAGGGCCAGGGCTCAGCACCCCCAACCCACTCCTCACTCCTAAAACCCCGCGGAGACCGGAGACAACAGGACTGGCAGTGACAGGGACACTGGGACGGGGACCAGGACCTGCACCAACAGCAACAGCAGAGTCAGGAGGGACAGTGACACCAACAATGGCACTGGCACCGACGGTGGCAGCGGCACTGGGATGGGCAGTGCCAGTGACCCCGGGATGGGCACCAGCAGGAACGGGCTGTGAGGTGGGGGCTGGGCAGCAGGGGTGCAGGCAGAGGTGTAGGCAGGGTACAGGCAGGGCATGGGCAGCACAAAGGACTGCGGGCAGGGGTATGGGCAGGACAGCACCAGTAGGGCCCAGCGGGCAGGGAGCAGGGGGCTGCAGGCAGGGACCACAGGCAGGGCCATCAGACAGCATGTTGAGGGTCCCCCTCCTCCACTGCCCCAGGCCCCTGTCCCCCTGCACCCCAGGCCACCCCTTAGTGCTGCCCCCTGCCCCCAGAGCCAGCAGGTCCATGGGGAGCCCCAGGGGCAAGTACTCGGTCCAAGTCACAGCTGCATCGGTGCCACTGTCACCATCCTCATCCTCATCACCATCCTTGTCCTTGTCACCATCCCCATGCTGGTGGTCCTGGTCATGCTATGGGTGCCCCGAAACCACCTTGGTGGCCACTGTCATTGTCCTCTTCTCCTCAGCCAACATGGTTGTGGGCTGCTGGTCCTTTGGGAGGACACAGTGTGAGGGGGCCCTGGCCTTGGATGGGCTCTTCTGCACGGACCCCCTGGCCTCCAGGGACTCCCCGGCCACCGCAGACCCGAGGCCTCCATGAACCCTGCAGCCCCCTGGGCACCATAGACCCTCAGTCTGGGGGGATTTGAAGCCCCATGAGGTGATGAAGGAGTGATTTCTAGGCTGTCAGCCAACCCCACATATTACAAGTAGCTCTATAGGGGAGCAAACAAGGACAATTGTCCTCAGGAACCCTCCCATGGTGAGTGGGGACCCCGATGTGCTGATTGGACCATCCCCCAGGGAAGTCTGTGCTTCACTGGGGCCTGGGTAAGGAACATTCCTGGTCTGGTCTGGTCTGTCTGGCTGACTGTCCCCCTCCAGGAGTTGTCCAGGTTGGCAGTGATGAGACTGAAGGGAGAAGCCCAAGGACACTTATAGGGACTTTAGGGCATGGGGGCAGTTGGCCAAAGGAGGAGGTGCCCAGCTTGTGCTCTCAGCTCCCCCAGCACCAGGGCAAGTACTGAGAGGGGCAGGAAAACTGCCCTGATGGATCCATGGCAGAGGCTGCTGCCATGGGCAGCATTTGGCAGTTTGACCCTGGGGTGGTTTAGGTGGCCCTGGACCTGCTGGGAACAGGCTCCACCTGTCCCAGGGGGGAAAAGGTTCTGGGCCATGAGCGGGTGGAGCTGATTGAAGGGGCTTTACATCGGGTTTGGAGGGGAAAGAGGATAAGCCCAGGCTGGGCAGAGATGAGCCTGGGGGCATCAGGCTGGTGTTGGGGGTGAGAGTCCAGCACAAGAGCAGCTGCACCACGTGCAGGAGCCACGGAGCAGCAGAAGAGCTCTGAGGTAGCTGCCATCACAGAAGGGTGGGGGGATGATGGGCATAACCCCAGTGCTGCCCTGGATGGCTCTGAGCTCCTCAGAAGGAGGTGCTGGGGTGGCTTGGCAGGTCAGGGGGTGCTTCTGCTGTGCTGAAATCATGAGATGAAGGTGACAGGGCTGTGGGCAAAGATCGGGGAAGGGCTGCAGGGTGGGTGTCCCGGGGGAGGCTGGTGGACCCCACCCAGGTGGGACGAACAGGCAGAGGATCTGCTCTGCAGGAGCCTCAAGGTCACCAGCCCTTGTACTCCTGGGGGACTTGGACCCGCTGGAACTCCCCCGGGGGAAGAGGAGACGGCCCAGGAGGTACCCAGAGGGTGTGGAAGAGAACTGACACAGCTGGTGAGGGAACCAACCAGGGCAGTGCCTCACTTTCCTAATTAACTTTTCTAATTAATTGTTTTAATTAATCATCAGCAGTGTAATTTTCCACTTTAGCAAGGGGGTTTTTAAAGCTGCAATTGTTAGAAACTAGTCTGGGAAAATCACTGAGACTTAAAGTTTTGCTAAACCAAATTCGACATGCCTCAATGAACAAAGCCTGGGGGAGAGATAAGTTGCTGAGAACTGGACACCAGGAATTCAAAATTTATAGGCTACAAGAACATGTTGCAGAAACTACAGATAAAGAAGAAACTAACAAAGAGAACTCAGAATCAGTCTGCTGAAACGCTCCCTATCTGGGAAAAAGATAATAAAAAGACTGAAAATGTGGACTAATTAGCATGAGAAGTGAGAAAGTAATAATCAATAGAATATAGAATATTACTTATTTAAGGGAATTATGTAACATAACCAATGAACATGAATTTCTTTGCTAAAAATGTATAAATAATAAAAAGTTTTGAAAGTGGGTGGGCATGTTGAGTGGAACTATCCCCATGCACCCCAACACTGTGACTAAACTAATGCCTGTTTTCTAATACTAAAAAAATAGTGTTAGAGAGTTTGATTTATCCCAGTGTTTTTACTGAAAACTGGACCTGCTGTTAGTGAGCAGAGAAGGGCTGGGGGGAAATGTGCTGGTTGGAGCTGTCTTGGGCACCACCACCAGAAATGATGGAATTTTCCATCCCAGGTGAGGGAAGGAGAGACAGAACCTCCCACCCCCCCGGATCAATAAATCCACGAGGCATCAGGTCCCTGGGCCCATTTATGACTCTGGTGTGGGGGGTTACAACTGGGTGAACTGGTGAATGAAGGCTCTCAACTTCTCCCGGTTGGAAGCAGACTGGAAAGGCTGGGAGAGCTGGAGGAGGGGTCCAGTGGGGGTCTGCAGCTCCTCCAGCACCTGGGGGGGGCACAGGGAGGTCAGGGGGGGCAGCAGGATGTTGGGGGGCTGGGGGGTGGCTGTGCTTACCCCCATGTCCTTGAAGCTCTGCAGGGAGCTCAGGGCCAGGCTCCTGTCACGATACCCTGTGGGGAGAGAAGTCCCGAGGGAACCCCCAAATCCCACCCCACGGGCACCCCCAGCCCAGTCTAGGGGGGCAGTGACGCCCAAAAGCAAGACCCCCCCCCCTCGACTCACCATCCTCATCCTCATCCAGGAATTCCAGCAGCGCCTCCACGTAGTCTGCCTCTGGAATTGGGAGGGGTGTCAGATCCCAGCTCCTGGGGGGCTCCAGCCCCCCCAGGGTCCCCAGGGGTTCCCCACTCTGGAGGGTCCTACCGGGCTGGGGCCAGGGGGGTCTCTCCAGGAATTCCGCAGCCCGGCCGTAGCTCCGCAGGACAGGGCTCAGGAGGCGGCAGAGGAAGAGGAGGAAGCCAGGGAAGCCCTGGGGCTCGCTGAGCTGGGGGGACACACAGCTGGATTTGGGGGACACCCCCTCACCCCAGCCCAGGGGGCGGTGGGAGACCCCAGTACCTTGTAGCAGCGCTTGGGGACCCTGTCCTCGCTGTCACTGTCGCTGTCATCGGTGAAGTCCCAGCAGGAATGGCCCCGGGACGAGGGTCGGGGGGCCACGTCGCAGCCCCTGCACTCGCTCTCGGGCTGGGGGGACAATGGGCTGTCACCTCACCTCAAAGCCACCCTGAGCCCCAGCAGGGACCCGTGTGTGTGCCAGGAGGGCTCCTGGGGTGACACCCACCTCCTCCTCCTCCAGCAGCCCCCCAAGGACGAGCTTGTCCAGGATGTCCAGGCTGTGGCGCTCGGGAGGCTGGCAGGGCTGGGGACACAGGAGAGGGGTGACAGGCCACCCTCGTGTCCCCACCTGCAGCCCCAGCAGGTGGGGGGTGACAGGCCACCCGTGTCCCCACCTGCAGCCCCAGCAGGTGGGGGGTGACAGGCCACCCGTGTCCCCACCTGCAGTCCCAGCAGGATGGGGGGCAGCAGCA
>NW_016690481.1:612606-615522 GCF_001604755.1 Lepidothrix coronata | reverse complement strand
CCTGGGAATGGGAAATTCCATCGGAGACCCCCAGGGAGCTCCCAGGGAAGATCTGCGGCAGCAGGAGGTGGGTGGGAGCATTGGGGGGATCCCGGGATCACCCTCAGCCTGGGAGGGGCGGGCCCCCATTCCTGGGGGATCCTGTTTAGTCCTTGGATCTCGGGTCCATGGGATGCCGGGAATGCCGCTGAGGCTCCCTGGATCCCGGCACGCGGATCCCAGGGTGCTCCCCCCTCCCTTCCACCCCAGGGTGCAGGATGTTGCCTCCAGCCGGGCCCATGGATGCGGAGGGGATGAGGGATCCCGGCGGCACTGGAAGGAGGAGATCTGCCGGATCCTGGGGGAAATCCAGGCACCGCTGTCCCCTCTGCTCCTGAGGTCAGGGATCCTTTGGGGAAATCTTCTGGGATTCTGTGGGGGATGGATCCAGATCCTTTGGGTGGTCCTCTGGGCTTCTGGGGGGATGCACATGGATGGCTTGGGGGTTTTCTGGGATCCTTGGGGGGATATTCTGGGCTCCTTTGGGAGCTGCCCATGGATTCTTTGGCCAGCTGCCCTCGGAGTCCCCCACAGCTTCTGGGGCCCTTCTGGCAATTCCTTCCGGGGAGCTGGAGTGGGAAAATCCAACCCCTCCAGGAGGGTGGGAACCAGAGGGAGCCTTCCCTTCCGCACTGCCTTCCCCCTCCTGTCCCTGAGAAGTGGGAATTCAGGGCTTCCTTGCTGGTCTGATCCAGTGGGAATAAATGATCCCTCTAAGCCCTTAAATTGCTCAGGGAATAAGGGCGTGTCGGGATCCTTCTGGGAGGAATGCAGGGATAACTGAGGGCAGCTCTGGTTGTCAGGGGAAAGGAGGTGTCTCATGCCATCCAACCTTTGCTGTGTGATAAAAGTGGGCATTTGCCTTTGTGGGAGCTGCGCTGGGAATTTTGAGGCAGGCTGGGTTGTGGCGAGTGAGGCAGGGGAGGCAGGGGGTGGGAGTGTTTGGGGGGTTGGGGGCCGCCCCGTGCCCGCGGGGTTGTTCATTGCCAGTTTTGCTGCAGGCTGTGCCACTGGATGCTCCCCAAGCTGCTGAGCCGTCTGTTCCTGAGTGTGCAGCTGCAGCGGGGGCAGCTGGAGATGGTGCTCCGGGCTGCCAGGACGGTACGGAGCCCAGCCGGGCACTCCCGTTGCCTGGGAGGGCCGGAATTGAGCCCGGGATCCTTCCTTGCAGCCCGAGGTGCCGCTGGTGTTCCTGTGTACCCAGCAATCCCAGCTGGATGGGCCGCTCCTGTCCTTCCTCCTCCTCTCGCAGGGCATCGGGGCCCCCAGGGTGACAGTGGGCACCCGGATCAGCCCTGGCCTCCGGTAAGGAGCCGGTGTGGGATGTTCCTGGGGGCTGCAGGGGGATGCAGCGTGAGCCCACGGTGTGTTTGCCCCCCAGGTCCCTGCTGCAACGCCTGGGAGGGATTTTCCTGCCTTCGGGAATGGCGCAGGCACAGAGTGAGCGGGATGAGGGGCTGCCGGGCGCTGTCCTGGATGCGGTAGGTGCGGTCGGGGCTGGAAAATGCCCTGGAGCGCTTGGGGAGGTGCTGGCAGCTCCCAGTACTCCCAGTGTCCCCCCAGTACGTGCAGGAGGTGCTGCGGAGCCGCCAGCCCCTCGTCATCTTCCTGGAGGAGCCCCTGGGTTTGCTGCGGCTCTCGGATCCCGCCCGGCGCTGGCTGCTCCGGGTGCTGCGGGCGCTGCGGGACGGAGCCGTGCCCGACGTGCGCATCGTCCCGGTGGGAATTGCCTACGACGTGGCTCCCGGCAGAGCGGGGCGGGATGGAGCGGTGAGAGGGGGTCAGGGGGGTCACCGGTGCTCACCAGAATCCCTGGGAGCATCCCTGGGGAGTGGTGTTCCCCCAGATCTCTGGGGTTATCCCTGGGGAGTGGTGTTCCCCCAAATCTGCGGGAGCATCCCTGGGCAGTGGCATCCCCCTAAACCCGCCGTCAATCCCTGGATCCCGTCTCTCTGCAGCCCACTCAGCCCCTCAGAATCACCGCGTGTCTCCGGGCAGCATTCCAGGCCCTGCGCCGGCCCCGTGGCTGTGCCCGGGTAGATTTCTCCCAGCCCTTCTCCTTACGGGTACGGCAGCTGGGGATGCCCCCAGATCCGTCCTGGCACTGGGGGGCTGTTTCCAGGATGTTGGTGGGTTTGGGTGTCTGAGGGTATCCAGTGAATCCATGCTGGGTGATCTGGGCTCCTCCCAGCCCTGGGGCTGCAGGGATTGAGTGAGCTCGTGGTGCTGAGGGCTGTGAGCACCCCCAGGCTCCTTTCTGCTCATTCCCAGGAATTTGTGGAGAACAACCTGGTGGGGCCGATGCTCAGCGGGAATCGGCCGGAGCAGCTGCTGCTTCCCACCATCCTTGGCACGTGGTGAGGAGCTGAGCCCCGGGCAGCGTTTCCCCTTGGATCTCTGCTCCCGGCTCCTCTTGCTCAGCCCTCTCCCCCCAATGTCCCAGCGTGCTGGATGTGGGGAACGTGGGCGCTTTGGGTGCCGGTGTGGGGACAGAAGAGGAGATTTTGGTGACGGCGCTGGGGCTGCACACACTGAGCGGTGAGGGGTGCGGGTGGTCCCCGCATCCCTTGGGATGGCATTCCCTGCTGGGGAATGGGGGTGGGGGTTCATCACCCTCCGGATAACGAGCCCCTCTCCCCCCCAGCAGATTCCAGCACCTGCTCCGCCGTCATGGCTGTGGGAATCACGGCGGCGCTGCTGCTCCACAGGCACCGGGAGGTGGATAAGGAGCTTTTCATCTTTCCCTTCCCTCAGAGCAGCATTCCCAGTGGGAATCTCCCTCCATCCTCCTCAGAGCAGCATTCCCAGTGGGAATCCCCCTTCATCCTCCTCAGAGCAGCATTCCCAGTGGGAATCCCCCTTCATCCTCCTCAGAGC
>NW_016690481.1:609288-610300 GCF_001604755.1 Lepidothrix coronata | reverse complement strand
GAGCAGCATTCCCAGTGGGAATCCCCCTTCATCCTCCTCAGAGCAGCATTCCCAGTGGGAATCCCCCTTCATCCTCCTCAGAGCAGCATTCCCAGGGGGAATCACCCCTCTGTACCTCAGAGCAGCATTCCCAGCGGGAATCCCCCCCCTCTTCCTCAGAGCAGCATTCCCAGCAGGAATCCCCCTCCATCCTCCTCAGAGCAGCATTCCTATTGGGAACCACCCCCTCTCCCTCAGAGCAGCATTCCCAGCGGGAATCCCCCCTCTCTCTCCGCAGGCCGTGCTGCTGCCCCGGCTGATGCGGGATTTCTCGGGGCTGCTGGAGCAGCTCCTGCTGCGGGGCCGGGCCGTGGGATTCCGCGGGCAGCTGCGGGCGCTGGTGCTGCACAGCCTGCGGCAGCTGCAGCCCCCCGGGGCCGGGCTGGGGCCCCCGGAGGCCTCGGCACGGGGGCAGCTGGTGCGGCTGGCGGGGGGTGTCCGGCAGCGCCTGGGCGGGGAGGCGGCGGGGGGTGAGAGAGCCGGGGGGCACCGGGGACAGCGGGGACGGGGGGCAGCAGGGATGGGGGTGCCGGGCACTGGGGGGATCAGAGAAGTCAGCAGCTGGTGACAGCGGGACTGGGGAAGGTGAAACTGCGGGCTGGAGACTGCGGGGGGGGGTGGTGACACCAGGGGTCAGTGGCACTGGGGGAATCGGTGATGCCGAGGGCCAGGGACGCTGGGGAATTGTTGGCACTGGGGAATGGGGATGTTGGGGGGGACTGGGGACAGCGGGGGGGCACTGGGGACAGCGGGGATCAGGAATGCTGGGGAATTTGGTGATGCGTGGGGAACTGGGGACAGCGGGGAGTGGTGACAGCCCTGTCCTGTCAGCCTGTGCCATCCGTGCCCTGCTGCTGGAGGTGCTGCCGATCCTGGGGACCCCCTGCGGCCCCCCCGGGATCGTGCTGAGCCGGGAGGAGCTGCTCCGCAAGATCCTGGAGGTGCTGCTGCTGCTGCCCCCCATCCTGCTGGG
>NW_016690481.1:597297-607301 GCF_001604755.1 Lepidothrix coronata | reverse complement strand
TGGAGGCGCTGCTGGAATTCCTGGATGAGGATGAGGATGGTGAGTCGAGGGGGGGGGGTCTTGCTTTTGGGCGTCACTGCCCCCCTAGACTGGGCTGGGGGTGCCCGTGGGGTGGGATTTGGGGGTTCCCTCGGGACTTCTCTCCCCACAGGGTATCGTGACAGGAGCCTGGCCCTGAGCTCCCTGCAGAGCTTCAAGGACATGGGGGTAAGCACAGCCACCCCCCAGCCCCCCAACATCCTGCTGCCCCCCCTGACCTCCCTGTGCCCCCCCCAGGTGCTGGAGGAGCTGCAGACCCCCACTGGACCCCTCCTCCAGCTCTCCCAGCCTTTCCAGTCTGCTTCCAACCGGGAGAAGTTGAGAGCCTTCATTCACCAGTTCACCCAGTTGTAACCCCCCACACCAGAGTCATAAATGGGCCCAGGGACCTGATGCCTCGTGGATTTATTGATCCGGGGGGGTGGGAGGTTCTGTCTCTCCTTCCCTCACCTGGGATGGAAAATTCCATCATTTCTGGTGGTGGTGCCCAAGACAGCTCCAACCAGCACATTTCCCCCCAGCCCTTCTCTGCTCACTAACAGCAGGTCCAGTTTTCAGTAAAAACACTGGGATAAATCAAACTCTCTAACACTATTTTTTTAGTATTAGAAAACAGGCATTAGTTTAGTCACAGTGTTGGGGTGCATGGGGATAGTTCCACTCAACATGCCCACCCACTTTCAAAACTTTTTATTATTTATACATTTTTAGCAAAGAAATTCATGTTCATTGGTTGTGTTAATTAAGTAGTATTCTATATTGGTTATTAATTTCTTACTTCTTATGCTAATTAGTCCACATTTTCAGTCTTTTTATTATCTTTTTCTCAGATAGGAGCGTTTCAGTAGACTGATTCTGAGTTCTCTTTGTTAGTGGATTTATTGATCCCACAGGGGTGGGATCTGGGGGGTCTCTCAACCGTCAGACCACGCGGTTGCAGATGGTGCCCAGCTCCTCGATCTCACACTGCACCTCGTCCCCGGGCTGCGAAGGGGCACGTGGTGGCATCTGTCCCTCGTGGGGTCCACTGTGTCCTCACTTGCCCCCCAGCCCCATCCAAGCCCCTCTTTTCCCTCACCTTAAGGAAGACAGGGGGTTTCCGAAAGAACCCCACTCCGGCAGGAGTCCCCGTCAGCAGGATGTCCCCAGGGACCAGTGTCACGAACCTGGGGGCACACAGGGGGTCAGCTGTGACCCCCTGGGCTCTGGGGGTCCCTGGCTCCCCATTCCTACCGGGACACCCAGGCGATGAGGGCGGGCACCCCGAAGATGAGGTGGTGGGTGCTGCTGTCCTGCATCGGGCGCCCGTTGACGCTGCAGCGGATCCACAGGTTGTGGGGGTCTGTGGGAGGGGACACAGGGGGACACGGGGACAGTGCCACCGTGAGCCCCACCTGGGGGAAAACACGGGGGGTTCGGGCAAATGGGGGGGGTGACACCACCAGTGTCAGCTGGGAAAGAGTCCCTGTCCCATCCCATTCCTTTTCTCATCCCATTTGTGTCTCGTCCCCATCCTGTTCCCATCCCATCAGTGTCCTGTCCTTGTCATGTCTCCATCTCCATTCCTCTCTGTGTTCCGACTGTCCCCACCCATCCCTATGTCTGTCCTGTCCTCATCCTGTTCCACTTCTGGTCCTGTCCCCATTCCATTCCTGTCCAGATCGCATCTATGTCCTGTCTCCATCCTTGTCCCCATCCCATTGCTGTCCTGTTCTTGTCCAGTCCCCATCACTGTCCCTATCCTGGCCCATCCTGTCCCCATCCCTGTCTCTACTGTTCCCAGTCCTCCCCCGTCCCATATCCATTGCTGTTCTGTCCCCATCCCATCCCTGTCCCATCCCCATCCGCGTCCCCACCTTTCACCGCCTCCCTGGTGACAAGGGCAGGCCCCAGGGGACAGAAGGTGTCAAAGGTTTTCCCCAGCAGCCACTGCCGCCCGTTGCGCAGCTGCCAGTCCCGGGCGCTCACGTCGTTGGCCACCATGAACCCCACCACGTGCTCCAGGGCTGCCGACTCCTGGGGGGCAGTGGGACCCCCTTACAGGGGACACACACACAGGGACCCCCCAGACGAGGTGTGGGTGGGGCAGGGGGTACCTCGATGTGCCGCCCCCTCTTCCCAATGACAGCGGCCAGTTCCACCTCCCAGTCCACCTCCTGCGGGGACAACACAGAGGGTTGGGGGTCCCGACCCCCAGGGGGGCTGCGGGGGCGGGTCCCGGGGTACCCACGGTGCTATCCTGGGGGAGCACGATGTCATCGAAGGGCCCGGTGATGGCGCTGGGGAACTTGCTGAAGATGATGGGCTCCTTGGGCACCCTGGCACCCTGCTCCTCGCAGTGGTCGCGGTAGTTGAGCCCCACACAGATCAGCTTCTCGGGGTCTCCCACGGGCGCCAGGAGCCGCGTGGCCCCGCGAGCCACCCGGTGCTGCCCCGACTCCAGGGCTCTGCGGGGACACACAGACCTCTGGGAGTCACCCATGTTTTGGGGCATCCACCTTTGGGGACACCTGTCCTTCGGCTCAGCCACGTTTGGGGGTCACCTACCCCTGGAAGGTCACCCACAGTTCTGGGGCTCCAGAATCTGAGGGGACCTACTTCTGGGGGTCATTCAAAGGGTCACTCAGATTTGAGGGACCCTTTTTTTGGGCTCACCCACCTTTTGAGGGGACCCTATTTGAGAGGTCACCCACATTTTGGAGCACCCACCTCTGAGGGCACCTACCTTTGGGGGGAACCCACTGTGTGGGAGTCACACACTTCTGGGGGTCAGCCAAAGGGTCACCCAGATTTTGGTGGACCCTCCTTTGGGGATCACCCACCCTTGGGGACACACGTTTTTGGGAGTCACTCTCCTTTAAGGGGACCCTTCTCGGGTCACCCACCACTGGAGAGATCCACCCCTGGGGGGACCCAGGTTTTGAAGCACCAACCTTCAGGGATCCCCCACCTTTGGAGGACCCATCTTTGGGGTACCCACCTCTGGGCGAGCTCCAGCCCGCGCGGGCCGAGCTCCAGGAACTCCCGCATGGACAGGGGCAGCGCCGGCTCGGCCGCGCTCAGATCCACCAGGTCCCCCCCGGGCGCCTCCTCCAGCCCGAGCCTGGGCCCCCCGCCCGCGGCCCCCCGGAACCGCACGAGCCGCAGAGCCCCGCGCATCCCCTGCGGAACCGGGATCGGCACCGCACCGGGGGGACCCGGGGGCTGAGAACCCCCCTCGGCCCGGGATGGATCCTGGCCAACCGGGGGGGTCCCCTCCCCCCGATCCCACGCAGTTCTGACCCCCAGAATCCCCCCGATTCCAGGGCAGCCCCTCCTGGTCCCGCCCTGCTCCGATCCCTGAGGGTATCCCCCGCTCAGCCTGATCCCAGGGTCCCCCGACTCTGCACACCCCCAGACTGGGGGAATCCGCCCGATCCCAGGTAAATCCCCGGCATCCACCCCCCCAGTTCCGCCCAGCCCCGATCCCAGGGGACTTCCCCCTTATCCCACGTAGCCCCGACCGCGGGAACCCCCCCGATGCCAGAGATTCCTCCCTTAGCCCCGATCCCAGGGATCCCTCCCCCGCAATCCCACACAATTCCGATCCCGGAGATTCCCCCGATGTCGTGGATTTCCCGTCCCCGTTCCCAGGATTCCCCCCATTCCCAGGGATCCTTCCCGTCCCCAATGATCCCCCCGTCCCCAATGATCCCCCCGTTCCCAGGGATCCTTCCCGTTCCCAGAGATCTCCCCGATCCCAGGGATCCCCCCTGTTTCCAGGTTCCCCCCCCATTCCCAGGGATCCCCCCGTTCCCAGGGATCCCCCCCGTTCCCAGGTTCCCCCCCCATTCCCAGGGCCCCCCCCCATTCCCAGGGATCCCCTCGTTCCCGGGGGTCTCACACACGTTGTTCCCGCTCCGCCAGGGGGCGCTGCAGACCCGGCCCCGCCCCCGCCTGTCTAAAGGTCGCCGCGCTGAAGACACGCCCCCTTCAGGCCGTCCAATGGGAGCGCGGAGAGGACGGGATCGCCCCCAACGAGGACCAATGAGAGGGTAGGGCGGAGGAGGCGGGGCCGGGGAGGAGGAGGGGGAGGGGCACCGGGAGCGGGACTGGGTTCGGAAATGGGACCGGGAGTGGGACCATTATAGCGACTGGGACTGGGACAGGAACGGGGACTGGGGCAGGAACTGGGACTGGGACCGGGACAGGGACTGGGATAGTGACTAGGAGAGGGACTGGGACTGGGGTGGGGACTGGAATGGGGACTGTGTCAGGGACGGAAAGAACGACAGGGGCTGGATTAGGGGCAGGGCCAGGGAGGGGCCAGGGAGAAGGACAGGGCCAGGAACTGGGATGGGGCAGGGATGGGGCAGGGATGGGGACGGGGATCGAGGCCAGGACAGGAATGGGGACAGGGATGGTGGCTGGGACTGGGGCAGGGACTGGGATTGGGCTGAGACAGGGACGGGGACGGGGACGGGGGCAGGGATACTGCACAGCTGTAGGGACACTGCACAGCTGTCACGTCGCACTTGACTCCGTTTCCCCCTAAATCGTCACTACGTGGTTTATTTATAAAACAACCCCCTCTCCACGTGCTGGGGGGGGGCTGTGGCCTCGTGGGGGTCCCCTGAGTGATGAGGGGGGAGGCGGGTCTGTGTGCTTTTGGTTGGTGTTTGGGGGCTCCATTTCATGCCTAGAGACCCCCACTCAGGAACTCCCCACGTCCCGGGGGGTCCCCCTTTCCTGGGGGGTGCCATCTCCAAGGGATCCTGTCCCTAAGGGGTCCCCACATCCCAGGGAGTCCCCTCTCAGGGGGTCCCCGTGTCCCAGGGGTCCCCACCCTGGGGGGGCCTGGTGTCAGGGTCCTGTTTGTGCCATGTCAGGTCCCTATGCCACCCAGGGCAGGGGGTCCTTGTCGAGGGGGGCTCAGCCCCCTGAAATGGGTCCATCTTGCATGTGCCAGTGCCATGCTGGGGGCTCTGGTGGCAGCGTTGTCCTTGTCTCCTCCTGTCTCCGGGGGGGGGCCCAGGGTCTAGAGCACGTTGTGGAAGATCTGCATCGAGCTCATGATGTCCTTGTCCTGGAGGGGAGAGGACAGAGACTCCCGTGTCCCCCTCCTCCCGTCCCCCTCCTGCCATCCCACTCCTGTCCCTCCCAACCTGCTTCCCTGTCTCCCCCCTCCTTTTCCCCCCAATCCTGTCCCCTCTCTCCTCTCCCCACCGCCCAACACCCCCCATCCCACACTTCCCATAACATTCTTCCCGTCCCTCCCTCCCATTCCTCTCCCAGCCCCCCTCCTCTTCCCCCCTCCTACCATTCCCTTCCTGTCTCTCTCCTCCTGTCCCCCCTCCCGGGGTCACCCCCTTGTCCCCATCCCTCCTGCCCCCCCCAGCACATCACTCTGGGACAGAACTAGGAGCAGGGGGATGTCTCAGACTCCAAGGCCTGGCAGGATGGAGGAGGAGGAGGGTGGCAGTGCCCCCCAGCCCCCCGGAGTCCCCCCACCTCCTGGCAGGTCTCCAGGAACTCCTCGAAGGTCACCACACCGTCCCCGTTCCTGTCCATCTTCTGCAAGGGAGTGGCCGGGGCTGAGTGGGGGTGGGTGGCCCCGGGAGGTGGCCCCAGGAGGGGGCAGAGGGGACAGTGTCACCTGGAAGAACAGCTCCATGTGCTGGGCCGGGGCGCTGGCCCGCAGGGTGGGCTCGGTGCAGGGCCCCATCATGGCATAGATGGACTTCATGATCTCCAGCATGTCCTGGGGGCACACAGAGCACCGGCACGTCCCTCTCTGGGTGCCCCCCGCCCCACCAGCCCCACCAGTGTCCCCCAGTGTCACCTCCTTGGTGACGTAGCCGTCCTTATTCACGTCGTAGAGGTCAAACGTCCACTTCAGCTTCTGCTGCTCCGTCCCCCGCAGCAGCACCGAGAGCCCCACGGCAAAATCCTGCCGTGGGTGTGAGCAGGGAGGGACCCCAACCCCCCTCACAGCACTCAGCCCCCCCTCCTGCTGCCACATCGATCCTGGGGCGCCCGAGGGATTTGTTCCCTATTGATCCCGTTATTTTTAACCACCACCCCTTGTGCTGCAGTGCCCCCGGCACCGCGAGGGAGAGTCCGGCCATAGCCTGGGAGGAGGAGGAGGAGAAGGAGGAGGAGGAAGAGGAGGAGGATGTGATGAATCACGCCGGGAATTCCCACCTGGAAGCACAGAGCCCCGTTGTGGTCGGCGTCGAAGGCGTCGAACAAGAGGTGGGCATAGGAACTGGCGTCTGCAGGGCGAGGGGACGGTGACTCCCCCTGCTTTGGCAGGGGCTGTTTGTCTGGATGGGCCCCCCCAGGCCCCCCCTGGCAGGTTTGGGCCCCCCCCCTGACTCACCGCCCTGGGGGAAGAACCGTGAGTAGATGAGTGTGAAGGTTTCCTCGTCCACGAGGCCGCTGGGACATTCCTGGGAAGGAGGTGGTGCCTGGTGACACTGGAGACCCCCAGGACCCTCGTATGTGGGGTCAGGGGGTGAGGGACCCCCAAGCTCACGTTCTTGAAGCCACGGTAGAGGGACTGAAGCTCCATCTTGGTGAAGTTGGTCCGGGCCAGGAGCTGCTCCAGCCCCTCGGGTTGGTGCCGGATAGTCGGGAGCTCCACGTCGGCATCGCTGTTGTCTGGAGAGACCCCCCGGACAAAGATCCCCCTTAAAAACAACCCCCCCTGCCCTAAAGCCACCCCTATCCCCTTTAAACCACCCTCACCCCCCAAAAGCCAACCCTTCTACCCCTTAAAACCACCCCCATTCTCCCTAAAACCAACCCTCCAACCCCTTAAACCACCTCCATCCCTGCTAAAACCAACCCCATCCCCCCTACAGCTACTCCCACGGCCCCAAAACCACCCCAGGGTGCCGTGGTGGACCCCAAAATTCCCTTTGGGCCCCTGGAACACCCCGGGTGTCGAATCCCGAGGGGTTTCCTGCATTCTGGAGGCACGGAACATTCCGGAGCCGCCTCTCCCCGGCCAAAGGTAATTAATAAATGATGGCTTATTAATAATTCCAGCCTGGGGAGCCCCCATGGAGCCTCCCGGCACAGAGGGAGGGGTGGGAATTTTGGGATGGGGTTGGGACCCTGGAAAACCCACAGGGTCCCCCCAGAGGGGTTGAACCCCCTAGGTCCTGCTAAGTCGGGTCTCAGGGGGGCTTGGGGGGCAGAAAGGGAGTGGGAGGGCCTGGTGTTGTGTTTTGGGGGGGTTGGGAGTCAGTGGGGGCCTGGGGGTCCCTGTGTCCCATCCCCAGGGGGCTTTGGGGGTCTCTGTGGTGGCAGAGCCCCCCAGCTCGGGGGGGGTGGTTAACAGCAGCTCAGAGCCACCCCCTCCCACCTTGGGGAGGTTTGGGGGTCCCTGTTATCTGTTAACAGGGAGCGGGGGCACCTTGGGAGGGGCAGAGGGTCTCTGGAGATGAGTTTTTTGGGGGCAGCACTGGCATAGCCCCCTGGGGAAGGTCAGAGCAGGGCTGGGCCAGGACACTGCAAGGGGGGACTGGGGGGGGGCTGGGGGGACCTGCCCTCTCCACCACCCCTCAAACCCTCAGCCTTCACCCCAAACCCTCCCGGGGGGGAACTCCAAACCCGGCTGGTTGGACCTCAGAGGGCCCGACAGGTCACTGATGGGGGGAGGGATGGATTAATTAACTCAATAATTAGGGTTCATTAAGGTTATAACTGGGGGGTACCTTCCATGGAGATGGGCTCCAGGATGCCGAACTGCTTGAGCACGGCGATGAAGAGGAGGATGACCACGGCCACGGCGCACAGCTCCATGCCCTGGATGCCCATGGCCCCCGGGGGGGGCTTGGGGGGTCCCCCCCAGACCCCGGCAGGGTGTGGGCAGTGGGTGCTGCGGGAGCACAGGGCGGGTGTTGTGCCCGCCTGTGCTCGCCTGTCCTGCCTCCTCCTCCTCCTCCTCCTCCCTTGGCACTCGCCCCCCCCCCTGCCCCCCCCCCCCGGCGCTGCTTTCCCACATTTTATTTTTAGCCCCCTCCCTCCCCCTGAAGGATTTGGGGGGGCCCAGGGGCGCTGCCCCCCCCTCCCCGCAGCACCCCGGGCTTGTGGCTGCACAGCCGGGGGGTCAAACCAGCGCCGGCCTCAAAACTGGGGGGGAAAAAGGTTGTTTTGCCCCCCCCCCACCCCTGGTGGGATCGATAGGATCGATGGGGATGAGTAAGCAGCGAGGGGGGGGGAAACTGAGGCAGGGGAGGGGGTGGGGGGCTGGCCCCGTGCCCCCAGGGCTGTCCCCACCCCTCCAGGGCTGTCCCTGCTCTGGGGACATGAGCCCTGTCCCCCCAGATCTGTCCCGGGGGTGTCCCTGTGCCCCCAGGGGTGTCACGATCCATGGTCCTGGGGAGATTGTCCCTGTCCCCCCTGGGGCTGTTCTGTCCCCAGAGCCCTGGGACAATCTGTCCCCATCCCTCAGGGGTTGTCCCTGCTCCTGGGGAGATCGGCCCTGTCCCCCCTGAGCTGTCCCTGTGTCCCCGGGGTGTCCCTGTCCCCACATGGCCCCAAGGCTCCAGGAATGTCTCTCTGCAGTGTCCTGGGCTGGTCTTGTCCCCAGAGTTCCAGGGACATTGTTCCTGTCACCTTGAGGGTGTCATCGTGGTTCTGGGGACATTGGCCCTGTCCCCCCAGAGCTGTCCCTGTCCCTATCCCTCGGGGTGTCCCACCCCCATGGCTCCCAGGACATCATTCCCATCCCCCCCCCCGGTGTCCCTGGCCCTGTTCTCCCCTGGGACTCTCGGTCCTCAAGGCCCCAGGACCATCTGTCCCCATCCCTCTGGAGGTGTCATGTCCCCATGGTTCCCAGTTCTTTGTCCCCCTCCTCCAGGGCTGTCCCACCCCCGTGGTCCCAGGGGGCTGTCCCATCCACCCTGAGGTGTCTTCGTCACCTCCAGGGGATCCCTGTCCCCCCTCCCACCCCCCTCGGGAACACTGTCTCTGTCCCCCTGGGGGTTGTCCCTGTCCCTCTCCAGGTGCTCCCATCCCCAGCTTCTACCTCAGGGGCACAGTCCCTGTCCCCCCAGGAGTGTCCCCACAACCCTCAGGGTTCTCCTGTACCCCCAGAGTGTCCCTGGCCCCTCACGGGTTGTCCCCATCCCTGTCACCCCCTAGGTGTCCCCATCCCTGACCCTGTCCCCCCGGGCTGTCCCTGTCGCCCCCTGGGTGTCCCCATCCCTGACCCCGTCCCTGACCCCTTCCCGTCGTCCCATCTCCCTCCGCCCCCGGTGACCCCCGGGGGCCGCACTGGGGGCGTGTCCCAGAAGGAAGGCGTGGTTTTGTCTCTAAGGGGCGTGGCCCAGGAAAGAGGCGTGGCTCCGCCTTGGGGCGTGGTCAAACCCCGGGGGCAGGCTCCGCTCACCGCCCGCCGTCCCGATTCCGCGTGACGTCATTTCCGCTTCCGCCCCGCAGCGGAAGAGCCGGTGGCGCCATGGCCTCAAGGTTACTGCGGGTGAGCGCGGCCCTGCGGCTCCTGCCCGGCGCCTCCGCCCGCGCTGCGCCCGCGCGCCAGCTCGGCGTGCCCGGTGAGCGGGGACCGGGGGGAGGGCGGCGCGGGGGAGGGGGCGTGCGGGGCCGCAGAGGGGGAGCGGGCGCGCGGGGCCACAGGGGGGGAGCGGGCGCGGTGTCCGTGCCTCCCCCCCCCGTGTGACCGCGGTCCGCAGGGAGCTTGGCCAGCGATGAAGAACAGGCGACTGGGATGGAGAGGAAGGTCATGGAGGCCCTGAACAAGGGCCTGGTGAGTGCGGGGGCACCCGGGGGGGGCGGGGGGTCTTGGGGAACTCGGGGGGGTCTGAGGAGGTTTCGGAGTTCGACTGTTCGGGGGGAGGAGGGGTGTCTTGGGGGCGTTTGGGGGTCTCAGGCGGTTCTAGGGGGCTCAGGGGTGGCGAAGGAGGGTTTGGGGTGGTCTCAGGGTCCGACGAATACAGGAGGCGGGGCTCAGGGGG
>NW_016690481.1:581940-595926 GCF_001604755.1 Lepidothrix coronata | reverse complement strand
TGTCCTGTCCGTGTGTCTGTGAGTGACCCTGTCCGTGTGTTTGTCCTGTCCGTGTGTCTGTGAGTGACCCTGTCCGTGTGTTTGTCCTGTCCGTGTGTCTGTGAGTGACCCTGTCCGTGTGTTTGTCCTGTCCGTGTGTCTGTGAGCGACCCTGTCTGTGTGTCCCTCCTGTCTGTGTGTCTGTGAGTGAGTGACCCTGCTGTCTGTGTGTCCCTCTGGTCTGTGTGTCCATCCTGTCCCTGTGTCCACATGTCCATCCTTGTTCCCATGTCCACGTGTCTGTCCTGTCTGTGTCCATGCCCTGTTCCCACATTTCTGTCTCTGTTCCCGGGCCCCATTCCTGTCCCTGTGTCCATGCCCTGTCCCACTCTGTCCCTGTCCCCAGGTGAGGAGGACAACAGCTGCGTGGTTTGGTTCTGGCTGCACCAGGGCGAGGCCCAGCGCTGCCCCTCCTGTGGGGCCCACTACAAACTGATCCCCCATGAGCTGCCCCACTGAGGGGGGCTGTGGGACGCCCCCCGGGGCCCTGCTGATCCCCCCCTGCACCTGAGCCCACGATAAAGAGATGGTGGGGAGACTCTGACTCTGTGTGTGCTGGGGGGGCAGCAGGGTGGGGAGGGGGGGCAACTGCTGTGTGGAGCCAGGCCAGGCCTTGAGGGTGCCGCTGTGAGTGACCTGGGACTGTGGGAGGGGGGTTGTTGAGGGACCCACTTTCACTGTCCCTCTTCCCTGGGGGGTGCTGGGATTTGAGGGGCAGCTGGGGTGCAGCTGCTGGGGGGTCTCAGGGGTACTATTTTGGGCCTCCCTGCCCAGCCTGGGGGATCACCCACCCCAAAAGAAGACCCCAGAGGGGGCTGGGTTACCCTCTTAGCCCTCCCACACACAAGTGTCCCCCCAGATGCCTCTGTGGGGGGTCTCTCTGTTCACATGGGAGAGGCACAGCTGGACACATCCTTGGGGGGCGTCACCTGCCCCAGGGGTGACACCCCATTGGGCGGGAGCCTCCTGGGGACACTGGGGGAGCCCTGGGGGCTGGTCCTGCCCTGGCATCTCTGAGGGCACCTGGGAGGCTCCACAACACCCCTGGGAGTCCCTGAAGGTTCTCATGAGATCCCAGGAGGCCCCAGTAAGTCCATGAAGGATCCCATAAGGTCCCCAGTGGGTCCCTTGAGTTCCCCAGAGGTTCTCAGCAGATCCTGGGGGGTCCCTGGAAGTCCCTCAGCAGGCCCCCACAGGATCTGGATGCTGCAGCTCTGCCCTTGTATCACACATCCCCAGGGTGGGGGGTCAGGTTGTACCTTCCCAGCCCCACTTAGGGGGCCTGGGAGGCCCAGGGAGGACCTAGAGGCTGCCGGATCCCCAGCGTGTCCCTTGTGCTGCTGATGTCACCAATGATGTCAGACTGGGTGGTCATGATGTCATGCACCCCCGGGGGGAGGGGCTCTGATCCCCACCAGCTGATGGGGACTGTGGTGGCCATGACTGACAGCCAGGGGTGGGGCATGCCTGGTGGGGCGGGGCTCCAGCCTCACTGACAATAGGAGCTGGTGGAGGCTGTGATTGACAGCAGGAGTGGGTGGGAACCTGCAATTTATGGGACTGTGCTGGGAGGGGAGGGCGGGTCTTGGGGCTCACCAACCAATCGGTGCTGCTGGAAGCCCTGACTGACAGCCAGGGGGTGCGGCTTTAGGCCTCAGCCAATGGGGAGCTGGGCTAGCTGTGAGGGACAGCCGGGGGGGCCGGGCTGTGCACTCAATGGAACTCGAGTGGAGAGGTGGTGGGGCGGGGTTGACGGGGGAGGAGCCCTCGATCTCATTTACCAATGGGGGCTTGTGGTGGCCGTGACTGACAGCTGGAGGGCGGGGTTTATGCTCAATGAAGCGGTGGGAGGCGGGGCTATGCCGGGGCGGTGCTCTGTGCCTCTCTGACCAATGGGGGCCGGCGGCGGCCATGACTGACAAGCAGGGACGGGCGGGAGCCTGCGACTGAGGGAGTGGGGAGGGGCAGGTGCTGCGGGGCGGGGCTTCGGGGATCACCGACCAATCGGGGCCGTGCTGGCCGTGACTGACAGCGGGGGGGCGGGGCTTTGTGATCAAAGAAACTCGGGGGCGGGGCCTCGGGGGCGGGGTCTCACTGACCAATGGGGGCCGCAGGCGGCCATGACTGACAGCGGGGGGCGGGGCCTGCCGGGGGCGCGCGGGGACGCGGCGGGCGGGGCTCTTCCCCCCTTGCCCCCCCCCCGCGCACGTGACGGCGGCGGTGCGGCGGTGACGTCATCGGCGGTGTCGCAGCGGGGCCGGAAGCGGGCGGCGCGCGGGGCGGGCGGACAAGATGGCGGACGGGGACAGCGGCAGCGAGCGCGGCGGCGGCGGCGGCGGCGGGTTCGGGGCCGCCCGTGGCGGGGCGGGGGGGGCCGGGCCCGCGGCGGGGCCCGGCGGCGGCGGCGGCGCGGCCGGCCCCGAACAGGAGACGCAGGAGCTGGCGTCCAAGCGGCTGGACATCCAGAACAAGCGCTTCTACCTGGACGTGAAGCAGAACGCCAAGGGCCGCTTCCTCAAGATCGCCGAGGTGGGCGCGGGCGGCAACAAGAGCCGCCTGACCCTCTCCATGTCGGTGGCCGTCGAGTTCCGCGACTACCTGGGCGACTTCATCGAGCACTACGCGCAGCTGGGCCCGTCCAGCCCCGAGCAGCTCGCCCAGGCCGCGGGGCCGCCGGGCGAGGACGGCGCCGGGCCCCGCCGCGCCCTCAAGAGCGAGTTCCTGGTGCGGGAGAACCGCAAGTACTACCTGGACCTGAAGGAGAACCAGCGCGGGCGCTTCCTGCGCATCCGCCAGACCGTGAACCGCGGCCCCGGCGGCCCGGGGGGGTTCGCGGGGGGCCCCCCGGGGCTGCAGAGCGGCCAGACCATCGCGCTGCCCGCCCAGGGCCTTATCGAGTTCCGCGACGCGCTGGCCAAGCTCATCGACGACTACGGCGGCGAGGAGGACGAGCTGGGCGGCCCCGGCGGCGGCGGCCCGGGCGGCGGGGGGCTCTACGGGGAGCTGCCCGAGGGCACGTCCATCACCGTGGACTCCAAGCGCTTCTTCTTCGACGTGGGCTGCAACAAGTACGGCGTGTTCCTGCGGGTCAGCGAGGTGAAGCCGTCCTACCGCAACGCCATCACCGTCCCCTACAAGGCCTGGGCCAAGTTCGGCGGCGCCTTCTGCCGCTACGCCGAGGAGATGCGCGACATCCAGGAGCGCCAGCGGGACAAGCTCTACGATCGGCGCGCCGGCCCCCCCGGGCCCGGCAGCGGCAGCGGAGCCGGCGACGACTCTGACGGCGACGACGTGGACGACGACTGAGCCGACCCCCACCCAGCCCTCGACCCCCCGAGCCCCGGGGCAGAGGGGCCCCCCGATCCCCCCTCCCAGTGACGGGGCAGAGGGGTTCCCAAACCCCCGAGTCTCCTCCCCCAAAACAGCAATGGGGCAAAGGGGTCCCCGAGCCCACCCCCCTCCCAGCGACAGGGTGAAGGGGACCCCAAACTCCCCTATGCCCCCGCTCCCAGCAACGGGATGAAGGGTCCCCGAGCCCCCCCCGGCAGTGGTGGGGCGCGGGGGTCTCCGAAACACCCCCGAGCCCCCCCTCCTGCAGCCACCGGAGAGAGAAACCGGCCCGACCGCACCGCTGCCCGCGGCTCCTCCCCCTGCTCTGTCCCCGCCGTGGGCCCCCCAAGACTCGCTGCTTTGGGGAGGGACAGGGGCTGACCCGCAGCCCCCTCTCCTCCCAATGCCCCCCATTGAAACCAGCACCGAGGGCCCCGGAGCCGGGGGGCAGCCGCGGCGCCGGGGGGCAGCAGGGGCACCTTGGACCAACGGCCGTTCCCTCGGCTTGTGATTTTTCCTTCATTCTCTTTTTTTTTTTTTTCCCTCCTTTTTCTCCTCTTTCCACGTTGTTTTTTTTTTTTTTGTCGGTTTTTTGGGATGCAAACTGCAAACTCCGGGCACCCGAACTGGAACCTGCCCCGAGCCGGCGCGGAGCTGCGGCTCTCTGACAATTAGGGAAGATCTCCTCGGTTTTGCCGATTTCAGACCGTTCCCCCCCCCACCTCCCTTTTCCCGCCGGGAAGGGGGAGGCGCCGACACAAAGCACAAGGAAAAGCTCGACGGGGCGAAACATCTTCCCCTTCTCTCCAAATAAGGCGCCTCCGGCCCCGATTCACCGGGACCCGCCGGAATCCGCCCCTTGGCTTCACCCAAATTGGATTTTCCGGCCCCAAACCCGTGGCCGCGCCCGGCCTCGGCCCCTTGGGGGTGGTTTTAGGGGGGTTATTGTTATTTTTTGCCTCTTTTTGTCTTTTTTTGCCCCCCCCCCGGGCCCGGCCCTGGCGCCGCCCGGTCCCTCCAGCCACCTCCTATTAAACACATTTTTCCACTCTCAAACAGTCTTTTTTTAAATTCTTTTTCGCTCCCTCGGCTCAGTCCTGCCCTGTCCAGAATTCCACTTTTTCACCCCATTTTCCCAGAACTCTGAACTCCATCACTCTCATTCCAAAGTTTTGCCTCTTCTTCTCCTCCAACGGTTTCGCCACTTTTAGGACTTTTTTTTTTTTTTGCTTTTGATCCATTTTTGGGAGCTCGCTCAGCTGCCTCCTTAATTTATTACCACGGATCCGGCATCTCCCTCTCTCCGTATTTATTGGGAAGTGAGGAACAGCCGCAGACCCCTGGGGGTCCATCCGTCCGTCCGGCTCCGGCCCTGTCCTGCTGCTCCCGCCGCCGTTGCTCTTTTTAAAGGGATTTTTAAAGCGAGTTTCTTCCATTTATCCTGTTTTTAAAGCCTTCTCCGTCGCAAAGGACCCGGATCCCTCACTCACGTGGGAGCAATAGTCCTTCCTCGGTGGCCGACGTGTCCGTACTGTATTTTGTACCCTCAGGCAGCTCTTTCCGGTGAATTCCTGCTGTATCCACCCATCCTCCTGGTCCTGTGTTCTTTGCCACGGAGAAAATCCAGAAACCACAACGGCGACAACGGATTTGGGGGGAAAAAAAAACGCTCCCGGCTCCGCGGGACTCACCGGCGTCCGGCCGCGGGACCTCTCCTTTTATTTTTGAAGAGGATGATATATATATATATATATAAAAAAAATATATATATATTCCTTTGGTTTTTCTTTCTTTTGGCTGAATTGCGGTGATTTAGCCTTATTTCTATGTCGGGAGAGCGGCGGAGTCGCTGCCGGCCCGGCCCAGCTCTAGGGAGCTGGCTAGAAATACATGGAAGAGAAAAAAAACAAAAAAAAAGGCAAAACCACCAAAATCTGATAATAAACCCAAAAAAGCAGCTCCTGGCGTCGGCTCCGGGAGCCTTTCCCAGCCGGAGAAGCGCTGGATCCATGGACACAACCTCCCGCAGCTCCATTTGGGTGGGAAGAGCAGAGAGCGTCGGGGGAAGACAGCGGAAAAACCAGCCAAAATGAGATAAAATTGGGGGAAAAGGGGGTTTGAGGGGAGCGGCGGCCCGGGGGGGCTGCGGGGGAGGGGGCTTGGGGCAGTTTGGGTTTTTTTTCTCTCTTGGAGCCCCCCAGGAGCCGGTGGGTATTTCCCAGGAAAGCAGGACAGTGCCGGCATCTCCCCTGGGCCCCTGTTCCCACCTCTGTGTGTATAGACATGGCCGTGTGTACATAGATCAGAGTTGGTTGGGTTTGGGTTGAATTGTGTAGAAAACGGGCAAATTGCTTTTTTTATTATTTTTAAACCACAAGTGGGGGGGAAAAAATATCCCAAATTCCTGGTACTTCCAGCTTTGTTGCCCCAGAAGGGCCGAGGGAGAGCGTGACGATGGCTGTACAGACAGAAAGTTGGGAATCCTGTCCAGTGCCCCAAAACCCGCTAGAAATGCCCCAAATGGCCAGGCCTGGGGCCAGCAGCACCTCCAGGGGAAGTTCAAACAGCTTCAATTCCTTTTGTCCTAAAAAATATGGAAGAAAATCGGGATTCTCCTGCCTCGTTTCCAGGCGATTTGTGGGCGGCAGGGGATGGGATAGGTGGGGCCGTGCCAGTGGCGGCTCCTTGAGTTGGTGACAAACCAACCCCAACCCCTTGCCAGCCTCTCTTGTAAAAAAGCAAAAAGTGGAAAAAAATCGCAAAAAACTGGAAAAGATAAAAAAAAAAAAAGCAGCTGAGGGAGCCCTGGGGGTACGTGGGGTGACGCCCCAGGGAGCTCGGCAGGTCCTCCCAGTGGGAAATCCCAGGCGGCTCCGTGGATGCTCCCGGGTGTTCCTGCAGGGCGAGGCCGTCGCCCTCATCGGCTCCTGGAGCCGGTTGAGCCAGTGGTGCCGGAGCTAGGGTTGGGTGTCGGTGGGACAGCCTGGATCCGGGCAGGACGGCCCAGAGCCCACAGGGTCGAGGCCCCAGAACAGTGGCCTGGGGGGCTCCAGCCTTGGAGCAGCGGCTGAGAGCGGGTCCGGCACGGGCAGCTCCCCCGGCACATCTGGGGCAAAGAACGGGCCAGGAGATTGGACAAACGTCAGTGGGGGAGCACTGGATCCTCCTCCAAGAGCCAGATCTTCCAAGAACCAGATTCTCCTCTGGGACCTGGATCCTCCTCCAAGAGCCAGATGCTCCAAGAGTTGGATCCTCTGATGGCTGGATCCTCCAAGAGCTGGATCCTCTAAGCACCAGCTCTCCACTGAGTGTTGGATCCTCCTTCCGGCATTGGATCCTCCTCCAAGTTGGATCCTCTGAGAGTTGGATCCTCCAGGTGTCAGACCCTTCTCTTCAAGCTGGATCCTCCTCAGAGAGTTTGATCCTCTGAGAACTGGATCCTTGGAGCGCTGGATCCTCCTCTGAGTCCCGGATCCTCCTTGGAGAGCTGGATCCCCTGAGTGCTGGATCCCCCTCCGAGCAGCAGATCCCCCAGGAGCGCCGCCTCCCTCCCTGAGTGCTCGCCCCAATGTCCCTTTGCCGAAAAGAGAAGAAGAAAAAGAAAAAAAAAAAGAAAGTTTTATTCCTGTTATTTTTTTAATGAAAGAAAAACAAAAACTAAAGCAAACCTGCACTTTAGGCGGCCAGGGGGGCCGGGGGGTCGGGGCCCCCGTGTCCTTTCCCTGCGGCCGGGGGGCGGCTCTGGGGGCCGGAGGCAGGTCCTGGGTGTTACCACTAGCGCAGACGAGGCCGACGCGACGAACTCCTCCTGCTCCGAGCACTCCTGACGTAGCAGATTTTTGCAAATGGAGTTTTACAGTCTATATTTAAAGAATTGTATGTTTGTAACAAATAAAGTATGCGGAAAAGTGAATGAAAAACCAGCCTGGGCCTGGCTCGCTCCTTGGGGGGGTCAGGGAGGGGTAGCTGGTGCCACCGTTGGGGTGAGGGGCGGGTGATCACCCTGGAGTGTTGTGGGGACGTTGTGGGGTGGTGTGAGGGTGTGAGGTGGCACAGACAGGGCACGTGGGGTCCCCCACCTTGTCCTGAGGGGTGTCCCCAAGCAGGGCGGGGGGGGGCTGGAAGGTGTGAGGGACCGGCATGGGAAGGGAGGGAGGAGGTTTGGCGTGTTCAGGTGTGTGTCAAGGGTGTGCACCATCACAGGGCTGTGTGGGGTGTGTAAGGTAAGGTGCGTGTACCACCACACGACTGTGTGGGGTGTGTCAGCTGTGTGTAGGGCACATGTGCCACCACACAGCTGCCCGGTGTGGGCAGGTGTGAGGCTGGGTGGGTCTGGCGTGGCACAGGCGTGGGGGGTGTGCGTCACGGCTGAGGCGGGCACGGGCACAGGGTGTGCGTACGGGGGGTAAGGCTTCTGTGCCGCTCTCACGGCTGCGTGCAGTGTGTGTCAGGTGTGTATGTGCTACCCCGTGTCCCCTCCGTGCCCTGCCGTGGGTGCCGCAGCCCCCGCCCCCCGCGCTGCGGCTCCCTGCGGGCTCGGGCTCATCTGAGGACACGCGGGGACCCGCCTGCGCATGAGCCGCCACCGCCGTCACTGTCACCGTCACCGGGGCCCGGCGCGACCCCCGCTCCCCCCGCGGCCCCTCCCTGCTCCGAGCCCCCCGGGGCCGAGCGGAGCAGCTGCTCCGGCCCCATCCCGGGGCCCCCCCCACAGCTGCTCCGGGTGGAGCCGGGGGTCGGGGGGCCCTGGGACTGCGGCGGAGGCCCCGGGGCAGCCCAAGGGATCCCCGGGCCGAGGCAGTTGCTGCCCGGGGCAGCTGCAAGCGGTGTTGCCCCCCTCGGGGGTACCGGGAGCAGCTGCGGGATGGGGGGCTAGGGGCCCCCCTGAGCCCTCCCGGCAGCTGCAGCGAGGGGTGGGGGCTGCGCGGGGCCCTCCGAGCCCTGCCCGGTGCCAGAGGGAGCCTGAACCAGGCGCCCCGGGGGCGACAGTGACAGCGACAGGTGCCTTCGTTGTCCTCCTCCTCCTCCTGCTCCGGCCGTGGAGCAGCCGGGGGCAGGCCAGGGGTCTGGAGGACCCCTTGAGCCCCCCCGGCAGCTGCAGCGGGGACAGTGCCCCCCACCCCTGCCCGGAGCTGGGGGCGAACCGAGGCATCCGGGGGACAGGGCCCGTCCCGGGGGGGGGCCCCGGGCTCCCGGCCCTGCCCGGCAGGACCCTGGCTCGGGAATCCCCCATTCCATTTATAAACCCACCTCGTCACACCGTCAGGTTCCTTTTGACGCCGAAACGGGCTCGGGTGTGAGAAATTTATTTCCCGTGACACGTTTGCTTTTAAAACCCGCACCTACAGGGCGGTCCGGGGGCTTTGATCACATTTTGATCCCTGCTCTCAGCACTGACTATGCCTTCGGCCTCTCGGGGTCCTCCCGAGTCCCCAGGGTGCTCCGGGGTCCGTGTTACCTCCCTGCCGCTGCCCTTCTCCCTCACCCTACGGGGCAGCACCAGGATGGATGTGGAAAACACAGAGGAGGGTCAGAGGCACCGCTGGGCCGCGGTGTCCCCGGGCGGACTCCCCTCCCGCCGGCGGCTCCCATGGCCTCACGCAGGGCCGGGCCCTGTCGGGAGCAGAGCCCCCGGCTCGGAGGGACCGTCTGTGGGTGAGACCATCCTGGCCCCACCGGTACCGGGGGAACCAATGCCCCCCCTCCCCCCCTTCCTTCTTCTCTGAGCGACACCCGCGTCCACCCCCCACCCCCCCGCTCCCCTCACACAAACACAGTTGGGGCGGGGCCTCGGAATGGGCGGGAAACCCCTGCCCGCCTTTCATTGGCTTCCGCAGATGTCCGTCCCCTTGACCCCGCCTCCCATCGCAGTGTCTGCCGTTTTCATTAGCCGGGAGGTGACGTCACCGGCGCGCGCATGCCCCGCCCCCCCTCACCCCGCCTGCGTGCCGTGTGCAAAAAGCAACACAGCCGTTAAACGAGCCACGGGGCGGAGCCAGCCGGGGACGGGGCAAAGAAGCCTCGCTCCTATTGGTGGCGGCTGCATATTCAAACTAGTATTAGAGGCGCTGATTGGTGCGGGCGCGGCGCGGCCCGCCGCCCCCGCCCGGGCGGGTCATTGTCTGGCGGCTCCTGAGGCGGGTCGGGCGCGGCGGCGGTTCCGGGACTCGGACGGCGGCGGCGGCACCATGGTGAGGGTGGGGGGGTCTCGGGGCCGCGGGGGGGTCAGGGGGGGCCAGGGCAGCACGGCCTCGGCTGCCGCTGTCAGCCCGGGCCGCGCTCCATGACCTTGGGCCCGGCCCGGCGCTGTCCCGGGGGCCGGCCTGTGGGGAGAGAGGTGGTCGGGCCCCCTAAATCCGGTGTCCTTCCGGCGCTGTCAGAGCGGCTCCGTGTCCGCCGTTACCGCGGTTTGTGTCGGTCACTGGGGGGGAAATGTCAAGCGAGGGCCCCGAGCGGCCTCTGTCAACGGTTCCACGCCTCCCCCGGGATCTCGGAGAGATCCCAACGCGCTTCCAGAGGGAAGGGCCGGGCCCGAGGGGGAGGCAAACGGGGTTTCGTCCCCCCCGGTGCCCCATTCGTGTGACCCCGGCGGGAGCGGGGGTGACGCTGTCACCGGGGGAAGCGGGCGGATGGGGTTCCGGAGGGTTTGAGAGGTTCCGCGCACCTGCAGCGTGGTTTGGGGGGTTCTGAGGGTCTGTGGGGGCCTTCGGGGTTCCGTGCGCTTACAGGGGACCCGGGGCTCCGCGGATCCGCGCGGGGGTTTCTGTGGCTTTACGGGGGGATTCGGGGGGTTCTGGGAGTCCTTTTGGGGGTTCGGTGATTCTGTAAGATGTTCTGTGGGCCCCCGCAGAGGTTTTGGGGGGTTCCGTAGATCCGCGGGGCAATTCTGTGGATTCACAGGGGGTTTGGGAGGTCCTGTGGATCCCCATAGGAGTTTGGGGTCTGAGGGGGAAGGGGCGTTGGATGGGTCCTGTAAACCCCCAGGCGTTTTCTGTGGATCTGCAGGGGGATTTAGGGGGTTCTGGGGATCCCCAGAGGGGGTTCCGTGGCTCTGTGAGAGGTCTGTGGATCCCCAGGGCGTGTGGGGGAGTTCTGTGGATCCGCGGGGGTTCCGGTGTGGGCGAGAAAGGCCCTGATCCCGCGGCGTTTACATGGAAACACCGTCGGATTATACAACTCCCGCTGCCGAGAACTTGTGCTCGGGGATATCTGGGATGTGCGGCACGAGATAAAAAGTTGCTGTTTGAAGCAACAAGAAGAAGGAAGAAAAAAAAGTGGTTTGCTTGGTCCAGCGGGTCAAATCCAGGGAGGGTTTGGCACGGGAATGTGCTCCCAGTGAGGGGCTGGGGTGGGAAGGAGGGACAGACGCGACGCAGGGATTGTCTCAGCCCCCGGGAGCCCCAGTTCCTGAGGAGGAGGAGGAAGGAATCCTCGGAATTCCCTCCTCAGGAGAGAGGAGTCCGGGAGCCCCGGGGGCAGCCGGAACCTCGTGTGTTCCCTCTGCCAACCCCGCGGAGGGTTGGGGAAAACCGGGACAAACCTCGGGATTTCGGCGGCGACCTTTTCTTCCCGGTTTTTAGTCAACGCCCCATCCCCCGTAAAGATCCGCCAGGCAGGTGGCTCCCAGATGGAAAACCTGACGGAGAAGTGGGAAAGTTCACAGCTGGCTGATAAAAGCCCTCAGTGGGAACAGCCAGTGCTTTTCCCAGAGCTGTGTTTTATTCCTAGAGCAAGGGAATATCCCTAAATCCCCCTTGCCTCCTCCTTCCCTCCCCTAAATCCCCCCTCTCTCCCCCCAAATCCTCCCTCTCTCTCCAAATCCACCCAAATCCCCCCCCTCTCCCCCCAAATCCCCGTCCCTGGGTTTTGCAGTTTTATGGAGTGATGTTTTCTCTGTATAAAAGTAACTCCTGGTGCTTCCCTGTTTTTCTGAGTCATCCCTGAAGGCCCTCCTGTCCCAAGTGCCAGGACACAGAGGGGTTTGCCAGGGGCCAGCATTCCCACAACTGGATCCCAGCATTCCTGGAGCCAGATCCCCCCCAGCCTCACCCCGCGCCCGCCACTCGTTTAATCACCTCGGGATTAATTAATTCCTGCTCGTGATTATTTTTTTCCCAATGTTTGAGCTGGAAGAGGTGTTAACTCCCACCTAGCTGGGCTGGGATGCAGATCTTGGACATTCCCAGGTTAACCAGCATCTTGTTTTGAGGATTAACGAGCTCCACTCACTCTCCTGGGATCTCTGGGTCCTTTCAGCTCCCTCACCATGAGCCAAAACTCCTCCTTTTTAGGGGGGATGGGGGTTGTGGGATCAATATGTGCTGTAAAAACAGGGATTACGAGTATCCAGTGTGTTTTCAGGCTCTGCTCTCCCTCTGCTATGGGTTCTTGGCTCTCTGGGGGCTTGAAAACCTGACACGGGGGATTATTTTTCCTGTTTTTTCTTACCTAGAGCAGATTTGGGGGTGCTGACGTGCTCCCCGTGGAAGGTGCAGCTCCCTCTGCCCTCCTGCAGCTCCCACCTTCATTAGGAGCAGCTCTCATTAGTGATCAGTGATGTCACAGAGTCTTCCCATGTCCCTGCAATCCATGGATTTCCTGAGGGCGGATGGGAGAGCCCGGCAAACCTTGTTCCTGAGTGACTCCCAAACTCTTGGCTTTGGCATTTCCACCCCCCAAACACGATTTTCATTAAATGGGGGATTTCTGGGGCTCCCACATGATTTCCCACCCTGGAGCAGGAAGGGAGTTACCTCTGAATCCCACAGGATTCACATTCCCACCTACTGGAACAGTGTCCTGCCCCACACCCTGTGTCAGCACGTGGAGAAATTGAATCTTAAATAAAAATAGGCTCACAACTGCTGGAAAAAAACGGTCAACAATGGGGATTTTGGGATGCTTTCCCCCCATTTGGCATTTTCTGGAAAATCACGGGACTGGGACACTTGGGGGAAGGAGCAGCTGCTGCTCCTCAAAACCCCCCTTGCCCCTTTGGATCCAGGCAGTTGGAGAAGCCTCGAGTTGCCAGGGAGCTGCTGGATTATCCTGCTGCAGGTCCCTCTGGCTTAGAATTAACGAGATTGTTTGGATTCAGGGATTAATTAGATTAATTAATGCGGCCTTTCTCCCCCAGGCTGGCGGCAAGGCGGGCAAGGACAGCGGCAAGGCCAAGGCCAAGGCCGTGTCACGCTCCCAGAGAGCAGGCCTGCAGGTATGGCACAGGGAATCGTCTGGAAGCGGGAATTCTGGGGGGCCCAAACCCTTTGGTTTGAGGTGAAAGCTGAATATTGTGGGATTTGGGGGATTATGGAGCGACGAGGAGCCCTGGGCTTGTGGAGGGGAGAGGGGGTTTGCTCTTGGGTGAGACAGAGAGGGTGGGAGGATTAATTGGGAGAATTAATGATTGTAATTATTAAATATTAACTATAATTATTAATTATAAATAAGGCACAATTACATTATTTAATGTTCTGTAAGGTTACATCTTGTTATATTATTGCAATATGATAATATATTAGTATATCATAACAATACAGTGTGTTATAACATTAATATACATATTATGTGGGTTAGTAATAAATAAATAAACTTGGTAATGGCAGTTAAATCCTCTATTTGGGGAGGATCGTGTTGGGTTGCTCCTGGAAGCCACAGTCAGGCAGGATGGGGAGTTTCCCGGGCCCAAATAGAATGTGTGTTACATTATATAATTAAATATATATAAATACAATAATCAATATAAATACATTATATATATTAGACAATAGTGAATAATTAATTCGGGTAATGACAAATCCTCTGTTTGGGGAGGATCATGTCAAGTTGCTCCAGGCAGGCAGGGTGGGGTGTCTCTTGGGCCCAAATCATAGGGGGCTGTAGGTGTTAACGAGGTTGTTAATTGCCGCCCCCCAGTTCCCTGTCGGCCGCATCCACAGGCACCTGAAGACTCGGACCACCAGCCACGGGCGCGTGGGGGCCACGGCGGCCGTGTACAGCGCGGCCATCCTGGAGTACCTGACCGCCGAGGTAGGACCCCCCTCCCCGGGGCCAGCACCCCTCCCCCCGGCATTCCCACCTCTTCCTGCTGTCCCACAGGTGCTGGAGCTGGCCGGGAACGCTTCCAAGGACCTCAAGGTGAAGCGGATCACACCCCGGCACCTGCAGCTGGCGATCCGCGGTGATGAGGAGTTGGACTCCCTGATCAAAGCCACCATCGCCGGTGGAGGTGGGGCTCCTTCCCTCCTTTCTGTCCTTCAGTGGGAATTACGTGGGAAAACAAACAGGAGTTTGGCAGTGGGGGTAATTCCACTGGCTCCATGCTTCCCTGGATCCACACTGGGTAGGGGGGGATCCGCTCACCATTCACACTGTTATCCCAAAACTCTGCTGGGAATTGAGGAGTTCTTGCAGTTTCTTGGGAATTCTGCAATTCCTGATGGGAATTCTCCCCTTCTCTCCACAGGTGTCATCCCCCACATCCACAAGTCCCTGATTGGAAAGAAGGGGTAAGGGGAGCGCGGTGCCGGATCCCCCGTCATCGTACCGACCTGGGCACAGCAACACCTTGGGGATGCCAGGAAACTTTTTTTAAGGAATAGTTGAAAGGAAGAACAT
>NW_016690481.1:578981-581469 GCF_001604755.1 Lepidothrix coronata | reverse complement strand
GCAGTTTCTTGGGAATTCTGCAATTCCTGATGGGAATTCTCCCCTTCTCTCCACAGGTGTCATCCCCCACATCCACAAGTCCCTGATTGGAAAGACGGCGTAAGGGGAGCGCGGTGCCGGATCCCCCGTCATCGTACCGACCTGGGCACAGCAACACCTTGGGGATGCCAGGAAACTTTTTTTAAGGAATAGTTGAAAGGAAGAACATAGAGGATTGACTGTAGAGGAAACATTGGGATGGGTTTAGATTCCGAGTGGGACACACCGTGGGCCCGTGGGGCGGCAGCCGGGGGGGTTTGAGGGGCTGGGCTGCCCTGCGTTTTATACAAAAATGGAACCCATAAACCATTTTTTACAAAAAAACGAGCTCTCTGATGTGGCGGAGGGAGGGGGGCTGGGAGGCAGGAGGGTCCGGGAAGGAGGAATCGGGTCACTCCCGGCACCGGCCCGTGCTGCATGCAGATTAGCCCTGCCCCATATGCAAATACACAGCATTGTGAAGCCACGCCCCTCATAAATATTCGGTGTGGAGGCGGGGCATGTCCCAAGGCTCCGCCCCAGAGCGCACATGGCCGAGGGTGCCTGTGTGTCCGTCTGTCCTGGGCATGGGGGGCTGTGTGTCTGTCCGTCTCAGCTATGGGGGTATCCGTTTGTCCTGGGCACAGGAGTCTTTGTATGTCTGTCTGCCCCAGGCCTGGAGGTGGCATGGGCCTGTCTGTCCTGAGCGTCTGTCTGTCCTGGGCCCAGGGATTCTGCACGTCTGTCTGTCCCGAGTGTCTGTCTGTCCTGGGCACAGGGCTCCTGGGTGTCTGTCTGTCCAGGGTGTCTTATCAGCTCTGGCTGTGTGGGTGTCTGGTGTCCACCTGTCCTGGGCATCGGGACACTGGGTGTCTGTCTGTCCCAGCGGCTGGGTGCCAGGCTCTGTCCTGGGTATCCGTCTGTCCTGGGCATATGGGTGACCACCCAGCCCCCCCTGGCTCCCAGGGAGTCCCATGTGCAGCCGTCGTACGCGGGGGAGCCCCGGGCGGGGCTCAGAGGAGGAGGCGGCGGGAGCCGGGCCCGGGGCGGCTCCAGCACTGGCAACAGCGGGTGGGGGTTGCATCAGGCGTCGAGTAGCCCCAACGGCCCAGGGCGCCATCCGAGGCCGTGCCCGCGCTCAGCGGCGCCCTGGCCCGCCGGGCCGCATTGCCGGGGCATCCCCATGGGCCGGTGCCGGGCAGGGGCACGAGGGGTAGGGACAAGGCCGGGCCAGTGCCCGCGGGGCAGAGGCCGCACAATGGCGGCGTCGCTCGGCGCAAGATGGCGGCGGGGGGCGGGGCCTCCCCGACCACACCGCGAGTACGCGTCTCGCGCCGCCGCACGGCGCATGCGCACACCGTCGCGCGCCTCTCGCCGCCGGGCCGCGCGGGCCGCACCATGCGGCCCTCACGGGAGGGGACCGCGGGGGACGCCGGTGCACGCCCACGGCGCCGCGCCGCGCGAGGCAGCGGAGACGTCTCGCACGCCCGTTTAACGCCGGTCAGCGCTCGGCCAGCGGCGGGGAGCGCAGGGCTGTCCCGGCGGCGGAGCCCGCGTTCAGCGTTACATAACGCTGTCCCCCTGCCCACCCGCAGTGGTCCCGCCACCCCGCCCCCGCGGCCCTTACAGCTCTCATCATTGGCTGGACCAGGCGGCGGGGCGGGGCGAGGAGGCTACAAATAAGGGCGATGCGGCGGGCGCCGCGCTCAGTCCGCCGCGGCCGCGCTCGGGTCTCGTTGTTTTCGCGCTTCCTCCGCCGCCAGTCGCCGCCTTCCGCCGCCGCCATGAACGGACAGCTGAACGGTTTCCACGAGGTGTTCATCGAGGAGGGCACCTTCCTCTTCACCTCCGAGTCCGTGGGCGAGGGGCACCCAGGTGCGGGCCGGGCGGGGCGGGGCCGGGCGGCGAGCGCGCAGGCGCGGCCGGGCGTGGGGGGGAGGAGGAGGATGAGGACGAAAATGAAGAAGGAAGGATGGGGATGAAGAGGGCGAGGATGAGGATGGAGGGGCCGGGGGTGTGTGTGTATGTGGGGGGGGCGGTGACGCGCGCGGGCGCGCGCGCAGTGTGAGGCGGGCGCGCGCTCGCCGCATTGCGGGCCCGGCGCGCACGTGCTGCCCGCGTGGGGCGGGACACGGGGGGGACGGTGGGGCGGGGATGGGGCCGGTGCCGCCGTGACTCAGCCGTGACTAAGCAGCTCCCGGTGCCCCCGCACCCCACGCCCCCCTCCCCCCGGCGGGGGGGCCGGGGCCGGGGTAGGGCCGGGGGCCCCCCCCCCCACCCCCCCACACACCCCCGGCCCCTCCATCCTCATCCTCGCCCTCTTCATCCCCATCCTTCCTTCTTCATTTTCGTCCTCATCCTCCTCCTCCCCCCCACGCCCGCCCGCGCCGGCCCCCTCGCCGCCCGGCCCCCCCCCGTCCCCCCCGTGTCCCGCCCCACGCGGGCAGCACGTGCGCGCCGGGCCCGCAAT
>NW_016690481.1:569209-578114 GCF_001604755.1 Lepidothrix coronata | reverse complement strand
ATTGCGGGCCCGGCGCGCACGTGCTGCCCGCGTGGGGCGGGACACGGGGGGGACGGGGGGGACACGGGGGTGACGGTGGGGCGGGGATGGGGCCGGTGCCGCCGTGACTCAGCCGTGACTAAGCAGCTCCCGGTGCCCCCGCACCCCACGCCCCCCTCCCCCCGGCGTGGGTGCCGGGGCCGGGATAGGCCCGGTGACCTCCCCACACACCGCCCCGGGGCTCGGTGCCGCCCTCAGCGCACCGCACGCTCCCCAGGGGTCCCCGATGACGTCCAGGCGGTGATGGAGCGTCGAGGGTCTCCCCAGAGGTGCCCCCCAGCCGAAGCCGGAGGGGGTCACACACTGCTCCCGTGGGGGCTCAGAGCTTTCTCAGCTCGGTGCCAGCCCGTGCCGGGCTCCCCCCGCCTTTGTCCTCGCCGATTTGGGGCACATGACTGTTAATCTGCGTAGGCAGCTGCCAGTGCCCAGCACCCGCTGCCAGGGCACCCCCGGCACCCCCCAGCTCCGGGCACTCCAGCACCTCCTGAGCCCCCCACCAGCTCCGGATGCTCCAGCACCCACTGCTCGAGCGCAGCACCCCCAGCATCCCATAGCTCTAGTCCCTCTGGCTCCAGCACCCACAACCTGCGGCTGTTCTAGGGATGCTTCTGGGGCTCCCCCCACGCTGCCACGAGGGAGGAAGCTGCAAAGTCCGTTTTCTCACTCTTCAACCCCAAAAACCATCTGGGGAACCCCCCTCTGCTCACCTCAGCCGGGCGCTGCCTCATCCTCCCCCCCAGTCCTGCCTGGAAGGTCGCTCCCAAGGACATCCGCAGTCCCGGGGACACGAGCGGCCCTTGGGACACCCCGGAGCGGGTGGGAGGTGTCCCCCATCCCAAATAAAGCCCCCTGGGAGCAGGAGGGAGCTGGGTGTCTGGTGGGATATGGCTGGAGCAGCTCTGGCATCGGGCACATCTGGAGCTGCTGGAAACTGGATTTGGGAAGTCGGGATATGGGTTTGATCCCCTTGGCTCTGGCTGGGACTGGAGCTTAACTGGGACATGCCTGGAATTCCAGGCTGGGAACAAGGCAAGGGCTCTCTGTGCCCGGAGGGGCATACAGATTATGGATTACAGGGTTTGGATCTCGGATCCTGGCTGGGCTGTGCCGGAGACTCCGGAAGGAAGGGCCAGGCAGGGCCAGGCTGGGCTGTCCCACGCCACTGTGACGCCTCCCGCTCTCCCTGTCCCCAGATAAAATCTGTGACCAGATCAGTGACGCCGTCCTGGACGCCCACCTCAAGCAGGACCCTGATGCCAAGGTGGCCTGTGGTGAGTGGGGGCACCGGGGGACAGTGGGTGGGTGACGCCGGTGGTGACACCGCTCTGACGTCACCTTGTCCCTACAGAGACGGTGGCCAAGACTGGGATGATCCTGCTGGCAGGGGAGATCACCTCCCGGGCCAACGTGGACTACCAGAAGGTGGTCCGGGACACCATCCGGCACATCGGCTACGACGACTCTTCCAAAGGTGCGTCCGGGGTGTCCCCAGCTGGGTGGCAGCACAGGGGTGGCACTGGGCTCACCAACAGCCTCCCCTCTAGGCTTTGACTACAAGACGTGCAACGTGCTGGTGGCCCTGGAGCAGCAGTCCCCGGACATCGCCCAGGGCGTGCACCTGGACCGCAGCGAGGAGGACATCGGTGCCGGGGACCAGGTGAGAGCAATGCGGGGCTGCCGCGGGGTCAGTGGGGCGGGTGGGACCCTGCAGTGTAACTGGGGCTGGGGTGGGACCCCGCAGTGTGAGCAGGCTGGGGTGTGACCCCCCCCCGTCCCTGTCGGCAGGGGCTGATGTTCGGGTACGCCACGGATGAGACGGAGGAGTGCATGCCCCTGACCATTGTGCTGGCACACAAGCTCAACGCCAAGCTGGCCGAACTGCGCCGCAGCGGAGCCCTGCCCTGGCTGCGCCCTGACTCCAAGACACAGGTGAGGTGCTGGTGGGTCTCCAAACCCCCGGGGAGCCCCCTGCTCCCCCCCGGCGGCCCCTGACCCATGTCCCCTGGCAGGTGACGGTGCAGTACATGCAGGACCGCGGGGCCGTGATCCCCATCCGGGTGCACACCATCGTGATCTCGGTGCAGCACGACGAGGACGTGTGTCTGGACGAGATGCGCGATGCCCTCAAGGAGAAGGTCATCAAGGCCGTGGTGCCCCCCAAGTACCTGGACGACGACACCATCTACCACCTGCAGCCCAGCGGGCGCTTCGTCATCGGCGGGCCCCAGGTGCGGCCGAGGGCACCGTGGTGGCGGCACTGTGGTGACCACAGTGACACGGTGGTGGTGACGGCATGACGGTGGCACGTTTGTGGTGGTGGCAGTGGTGGCACAGTGGTGGTCACAGCGTAGCAGTCACGGGTGTGGTGGTGGCAGTGACAGTGCAGTGACGGCTTGGTGGCGACGGTGGTGCCACGCTGGTGGTGACGCTGGTGACAGTGCTGGTGCTGCTGATGACACTGGTGACAGTGCCGGCACACAGCTGTGACACTGCTGTCCCCCGCAGGGCGACGCGGGGCTGACCGGCCGTAAGATCATCGTGGACACCTACGGGGGCTGGGGGGCCCACGGCGGCGGCGCCTTCTCGGGCAAGGACTACACCAAGGTGGATCGCTCGGCCGCCTACGCCGCGCGCTGGGTGGCCAAGTCCTTGGTGAAGGCCGGGCTGTGCCGCAGGGTACTGGTCCAGGTGGGTGCTGGGCAGGGGGGGCTATCCGGGGGGGCCGGTCTGGGCAGGGACTTGGCCTCACCCGCAGCCTCCCCGCAGGTCTCATACGCCATCGGGGTCTCGCACCCCTTGTCCATCTCCATCTTCCACTACGGCACCTCCCAGAAGAGCGAGCGGGAGCTGCTGGAGATCGTCAAGAAGAATTTTGACCTGCGGCCCGGGGTCATCGTCAGGTAACGGGCGCGGGGGGGCCGCGCCGGGGGGGGCCGGGGTGGGTGGGGGTCCCTCCCGGAGCAGCCCGGGGACCGCCTGGCGCCCTGGACCCCGCGCGGAGCTGCTCGGCCGCAGGAGGAGGCGCGTTCCGGGTAAGTATCCGCCGGAGCCGAGCGCTTGGAGCTTCCCGGGGCCAGGAGCGTTTGAGGGGCTCAGGGAGAGCCCCCGGGAAGCTCCAACCGCCCCGCGGGTGTGGGTGGGACACGGAGGCGCCGCCGCAGACCCCCCGGCCAGGCAGGGAAGGGGCGAAGGCAGGACCCTGGGGCCGCCTCACTGAGTTGGGAATTGTGTATTCCAGGGATCTGGATCTGAAGAAGCCCCTCTATCAGAGGACTGCAGCCTATGGCCACTTTGGTAGGGACAGTTTCCCTTGGGAAGTGCCCAAAAAACTAAAATACTGAGGAAAAAAGAGCCTTGTTAGGGCTTTTCCCCCCACTCCCGCGGGCGTAGGTTACAGAGAAGCCCGTGGGCTCTGGGGGAAGAGCTCCCGGCCCCCCCCAGCCCCTCCTTTTCTCTCTCTCTCGCCATCGTTTCGGTTGCGTGGGGACCACGTGCCTCTCCCAGGGCCCCCCCCGTGTCCCTCCAAATCCCTCCGGATGGTTTTTAACAAATCCCATCTGACTCCAACCTTGGATATGGGAAAAAGGCCCCAAGTGCCCCCCCCAGCCTCCCCCCACTGCAGGGGGGGCACCCCATTTTGGGTCCCACCAGTCCTGCTGCAGGGAGGGACACCCATTTTGTGTCCCCCCATCCCCTCCTTGGCCCCAAATTCCACTACATCAGGGGGACACCCCATTTTGGATCTCCATCCCCTCAGTCCTGCTGTGGGGGACACACACCCCATTTTGGCTCCCACTGTCCCCCCAGTCCTGCTGCAGGGGGTGGATACAAAATCTCCTCTATTTTGGCTCCCCCAGTCGTCCCCCCCACAGCTCCCAGTCCCATTGTGGGGGGACACCCCATTCCACCTCCCCGTCCCCCCTGGGACCTCGCTGGTGCTGGTTTTGGTTCTTAACCCTCATTTTTAACCTCTTTTTGCTCTAAAAATGCACATTGTGGGGGGGACACGCTAAAACCCGCCCCCAAACCCCCCCAGTTCCCCCCCACCGAGGGTTCGGTACCGGAGGAAAATATTTTACATTTCTCTTTTCTTGGGTTTTAATCCAAAAGCTGAAGCGACTCCCCAGCTGCACAACCTCCTCCCCCCCCCCCGTCCCACCGATGGGGGGGTACCCCCCAACTCTGTCCGGATTTTGGGGGGAAAGGGGAGGATTTGGCCCTCGATACTTGAAAGTTTGGTGTATTTATTGTGTGCCGAGGTGGGGGCGTGAGTACAGAGAAGCCCCCGCGCTCAGCCGGCAGCTCCTGACCCCCTGAAAGCCCCCCCGCCTCTCCCCCTGCCTTTCCCCCACCCCCCCACCAGTCTGGGGGGAAACGGGGTGGAATTGGGTTTGTTGGAGCGCTGGGGGTGCCCCTGGGCGCGGCGCCCGTGGCCGGTGTGGTACAGAGAAGCCGGCTTGTTTACTGCCCGCCCGGCACGGCCCCCCAAAGTGCCTTGGGGAGGGGCAGGGGGGCTTTCTCTCCCCCCCCGAGTAGTGTTTTTTTCTTGGTTTTACTATTTGCGGGAGGTTTCGTCCGAATGTTTCGATCCACCGAGTCCAAAATGCAAACTTCAAAAACAAAAAGTCTCAATAAAAGTGAAGTGATGGGTTGGATGGAGCCGCCTCTGGTTTGGGGGGGGTGGAGGGAGAGCTGGGGTATGGGGGTGAGGGGGAAATTGGGGTATGGGGGAAACTCAGGTATGGGAGAAACAGGCACAGAAATGGGGGGGAGAAAGTAAAGTGGAGGGGGAATGGGCGAGGGGGAAACTGAGGCACGGGGGGGTACTGGGGGGGAGATTGGGGTACAGGGGGGAAAATAGGGATGGGGGACCAAGGGATTAGAGGAAACTGAGGCATGGGGGGAATGGACATGAGGTGAAAAATGGGTATGGGGGGAACTGAGGCACGGAGGGGGGGAATTGAAGTACAGAGGGGAAGCAAATATTGGGGGAACCAGGCAGAGAGGGAAATGGGTGCAGGGGAAAGTGGGGTGTGAGGGAAACTGAGGCACGTGGGAAACTGGGGTACAGGGGAAACTGAGGGATGAGTGGAGTGGGGGACCTGGGATGGGGAAAATGGGTACAGGGGAACTGAGGGAGGAGGGAAGGGGAATGGAGGGAAATGGTGCATGGAGGGGGAACCCACAGGGGAGGGGGGAAACAGGGATACCATGAGAAAACGGGGTATGGGGGAAACTGAGGCACGGGGAGGGAAATGAGGGATGAGGGGAAGGGGTGTGGAGGGAGATTGGATACACGGAGGGGGAGCATACGGGGAGGGGGGTGAAACGGGTACCTGGAGAAAGGGGTACGGGGGGGAAACTGAGGCACGGGAGGATTTTTAGCTTAAAAAACCAGGGTTTATTGCGGGTGCTCAGAGCTCGGGGCCCCCTCGGACTCCTCCCTCGCCCTCGGTCCGAGCCCCCTCCTCCTCCTCGCCGCGCCAGCTGGCGAAGGCCACCTCCTGTGCCAGGCGCTCGGGGTCCGGGCGGCCCAGCGCCAGGTTCCGCAGGGCGATCAGGGTCATCAGGGCGCTGCGGGGACGGGGGGGACGGGGGGCACAGGGGTCAGCGCGGGGGGCACGGCGGGGGGGCCAGGGGGGCGTTCTGGGGGCTCACCTGCGGCGGAAGAGGAAGAACTTCCTGCGGAGGAAGCGCCGCAGGCGCTGGGCCGGGCTGGATTCGCGCTCCCGCCGCTGCTCCCGCTGCTCCCGCCGCAGGAACAGCGAGACCAGCGGGTCCAGCGGGACCCCCGCGGGGGGCGGCTCCCCCAGGATGGGCCGCAGCTCGGGGGGCAGCGGGGACCGCTCTGCGGGGGGGGAGGTGATTTTGGGGTTCCCGTGATCCCCCAGCCCACTGACAGGGATTTGGGGTGTCCCCATGATCCCCCTGGCCAGTGACAGGGAATGGGGGGGTTGCCATGATGTCCCATCCCTAGTGACAGGGATTGGGGGTCCCCATGATCCCCCACCCCCCTGACAGGGATTCTGAGGGTCCCCATGATCCCCCACCCCCCTGACAGGGATTCTGGGGGTCTCCGTTATCCCCCAGCCTGGTGGTGGGAACTGGGGGTGTTGCCATGATCACCACACCCCAGTGACAGGGATTTTGGGGGTCCCCATGGTCCCCCCACTCCAGTGACAGGGACTGGGGGTTCCTGTGATTCCCCCAGCCTTGTGATGGAAACTGGGGGGATTGCCATGATTCCCCCCACCCTACGGACAGAGATTGAGGGTCTCTATGATCCCACCACCCCAGTGCTCACCAGAAGATGAGATGACAGGGATTTTGGGGGCCCTGTGGTCCCCCCCACCCCAGTGACAGGGAATGGAGGCCCTCCATGATCTCCCTCAGCTCAACAGGGGCTGAGGTGATGGAGCTTTTGGGGTCCCCACAGTCCCCCCCACATCTGGGTGCCCACCATGGGGGTGAGGTGACAGGGATTTTAGGGTCCTCATGCCCCTGGTGCTACCCAGTGTGGGAGGTGATGGGGTTTTTAGGGTTCCTGTGATGCCAGGGAGTGAACTGACAGGGATTTGGGGGAGAGGGTGGTCTCCCCACTGCTCAGCAGTGCCAGGGACTGGGGGGTCCCTGTGATCTCCCCACCCTGAGTGCCCCCCAGGGGGTGAGATGCCTGGGGTTTTGGGATTCTCCTGGGGAGGTATCAGGGACTTAGGAGTCCCCAGGGGTGACGTGCCCAGGGTTTGGGGTCCCAGGGTTGAGATGCCCAGGCTCTGGGGTCCCCGGGGTGCGCTGCTCGGGGGTCTCTCACCGGTGCCGTTGCGCACTCGGTCCCGCAGCTCCCGCAGCCGCGTCAGGTTCCGCTCCAGCTCCAGGGCCGTGGTGTTCACGTACAGGTACATGTAACACGAGGGCTCCGGGGACACCGTGTGCACCTTGTGGTACTGCCCCGCTGGCAGCTAGGGGGCAGGGGGGGGTCAGCACCCCCAGGCACCCCTGAGCCCCCTGGGGCGCCCCCAAGCCTCACCTGCATCCCCTGGCCCTCCTGGAGCGAGTGGTTCTGCTGCTGCTCCACCAGCTCCACCAGCACCTGCCCCCGCAGCACCCGCAGGCTCGTGTTCCCCAGGTCCTCGCTCACAAAGTTCTCCAGGTGCAGGCCTGGAACACACAGGGGGGGCTGTACTCCACCCCCCCGAGCTCTTCCCTGTACCCTGACCCCCCCACCTCGAATCCCCAGGACCCCCCATGCCCTGCACCCCAACTCCTGGGACCCCACCATGCCCTGTGTGCCCCCCTCCAAACCCTGTTCCCACCCCCTCTGAATCCCTGGGACCCCCTGCTCCCTGACAGGACATCCCTAAACCCCCCACTACCCCCCAGCCACCCTGTGCCCTGTACCCCCCAGCCCCCCCACAGTCCCCTGTGCCCCGTGCCCTGTCCCCCGACCCCCCAGCCCCCCTGGGCCCCACCGGGGAAGTCAGCGATGAACACGGTGTCCGTGTGTCCGTCCAGCTGCGCCTCCAGCTCCTGCAGCCGCTGCCGCCATGGCGACAGATCCACCAGCAGTGGGAGCAGCCACGGCGTGGGGGTCCAGGGGGACCAAGGGGCACGCACCAGGTCCACACGGGGGTCCACGAGTCTGTGGGGACGAGGTGTCAGCGCCCCACGGCCCCCCCAGATCCCGCGTGTGCCCCCAACACTGCTGGGAGCGACAGCACCCACAGCAGGGGGGACCACGGGACCCACGGGCCCGCAGGGACCACGGGGTACAGACCAGAGCCATCCACGGGGTCCACGAGTCTGTGGGGACAGGCTGTCACCACCCCACAGCCCCCCCAAATCCTGCGTGTGCCCCCAAACCACTGCACTGGCTCCAGCAGCAGTGGGGACTCCCCAGTGTGGGGGACCACAGCACCCACTCCTGTGGGTCCACCGGCCTGCAGGGACGAGACACCCACACCCCCCATGGCCCCCCAGATCCTCCGTCCCCACAAACACCTCCTGGAAGCAGCAGCTCCAGCAGCAGCACCCACAGTTTGGGGGACCATGGGACCACATCAGGGCCACTCATGGGTTCACCAGCCTGCAGGGATAGGCCACCAGCACTCCCACATCTCCCCATGTCCCCCCAAATCGTGTGTGTACCCAAATCCCTGCTAGAGGCACAAGCTCCAGCTGCACCCACAGTGTGGAGGCCCAGAGGGACAACCCCAGGCCCACTCGTGGATCTACCAGCCTGTGGGGATGGGCTATCAGCACCTCACATCCCCCTCTGTCCCCCCAAATCGTGTGTGTGCCCCACAACCACTGCTGGAAGCACCAGAACCAGCAGCAGCACCCACAGCGAGGGAGCCCGCAGGCTCCACCCGTGGGTCCCCCGTCCTGCGTGCCCCCTGTGCCCCTCTGTTCCCCCAAACTCCCTCCATCCCCCCCAGAGTCCCCATCCCCACCCTGTACTCCCCAACCCCCATCCCCTACCCATGCCCCTCTGTCCCCCCAAACCCCTCTCCCTCCCATGCCCCCCTGTCTCCCCATCCCTGTCTCCACAAAATCCCTCATTCCCGCTCTCCCCCGTGCCCTTCTGCTCCCCCATACCCCTCTGCCCCCCCGTGCCCCCGTGCCCACCGCTGCTGGAAGCGCTCGTTGATGGACACCCAGACGTCGAAGTAGATGCGGGGCCGGCTCACGTTGTACCGCGGCAGGAGGCGGCTCAGGCACGACGAGTATTGTTTGAGCATGTCCGCGTGGTCCCGCCAGCGCCGGCTCTGCGTGAACACCTGCGGGACAGCACCGGGGGCTGCGGGCACCGGGGGCACCGGGGGGGACTGGGGGGCACGGGGGGGACACAGGGGCACTGGGAGGACTG
>NW_016690481.1:567361-568509 GCF_001604755.1 Lepidothrix coronata | reverse complement strand
ATGGGAGGGGGAGAATAAAGGATTGGGTGGAATGGGGGATGAGGGAGAAATGAGGGGGGGATGAGGCATGAGGGTGAATGGGGGGGGGAATGAGAGATGGGGGAAACTGAGGCACAAGGAGGGAAAGGAGAGGTGGGGAAACTGAGACACGGGGGGAGGAAAGGAAGGATGGGGGAACTGAGGCACAGGTGGGGTGTCCCATGGGGGTCCTCATGTTGGGGGGGTAACGGCAGAATGTGGGGGAAGGGGAGGCACAGGGGGGAAAATGAGGGATGGGGGCAACTGAGGCACAGAGGGAAAATCAGGCACTGGGGAAGCTGAGACTTGGGGGGGGTCCCCTGGGGGGGTTCCCGTGCTTGGATGGGGGAAACTGAGGCTTGGGGAGGGGGTTGGCTTAAAACATTAAGTTTATTTGGACTGATCAAAGCTGGGAACACCCTGTCCTTCCCCCCCCTATCCTGGGGCATCCCTTACCCCTGGTCCCAGGCAGCCCCCTGGGTGGGGGGGTGACTCACCCCTGGTTTCAGGTAGCCCACCTCCCCAGTGAGCCCGTCCCTGTAGGTGATCTTGACGTGCTGGTGGAAGCGGGAGTGGACCATCATGTCCCAGGAGTAGCCATAGAGCCCGTTGGTCCAGTTGTTGTAGCCCTGGGGGGCATGGGGGGAGGGTCACAGGACATGGGGGTGGGTCACAGCAGAGCACAGGGGTCCCCACCCCAGGGGAACAAGGAGGGACCCCCATATCCCCCCTCCTGCCTCCCCTGGCAATGGTCTCACTCCATGACCCCCATCCCACCCCCCAACAGTTCCCCCACCCCCTGCCCCCCAGCCCTGCCCCTGTGCCCCCCAGCAGCCCCCCTGTACCTCCGTGCCCCCCAAATGCCCTGCTCCAGAGTCCTCCAGCCCTAAGGGGGACTTCACTCCTTCTGTGTCCCCCAAAAGTGCCCCCACATCCTCAAAAACAGACACCACGTCCTCAAAAATCTCCCATGTCCCAAAATTAACTTCACACTCCCAAAATACCCCCCATATACCCCAAAATAACCCCATGTCCTAGAAATATCCCAACATCCCCCAAATGAACAGCCCCTGTGTCCCCCAAAATACCCATGTCCCCCAAAATGACACCCCCACATCCCCCCAAAACGC
>NW_016690481.1:561452-566331 GCF_001604755.1 Lepidothrix coronata | reverse complement strand
CATGTCCCCCAAAATGACACCCCCACATCCCCCCAAAACGCTCCCACAGGACCCGAAATGTCCCTCACGCCCTGCAAAATACTCCTCATATCCCAAAAAATACCTCTATGTCCTCAAAAATGCCCTCCCACACCCGAAAATACCCACCACATCCTCAAAAACACCCTGATCCCCCCAAAATGCCCCTCACATCCCCCTAAAATGTCCCCTACATGCCCCAAAATGCCACCCACACTCCCAAAAACACATCCACGCCCCCCACAACATCCCTCACATCACGCCCCCCACGCATCCCTGAACCCCATCCCCGTGTTCCCCAAACCCCTCCCCCAGGTCCCCACCCCCTCCCCGTGCCCCCCCGTGCCCACCGGGGTGATGAAGTGGGAGTAGGGCAGGAAGAGCTGCTCCAGCACGTAGAGGATGGTGAAGGCTGCAGCCAAGTGCTGGCGAGGCCGAAGGCCCCCCCGTGCCCCCTGACCCCCATAGTGGCAGTCGGGGCTGGGCTGGGGGGGCCTCGTGCTGGGCAGGACCCCCCTGAGCCACGGGGGGCACCGGGCCACGAGCCCCCGTGGCCACTCGGGCCGGCAGAACAGGCCGTTGGTGGCCAGCATGGTGTAGGAGAACATCCCTGGGGACAGGGGGGACATTTAGGGACCTCTTGCACCCTGGGGGGCACTGAGGGACCTCGAGGGAGCTGTGGGGACAGGGGGGTGAGGGGGTTCCTGCACAGGGTCAGAGTGCTCTGGGCATGTCTGGGTGCCCAGGATGGGGCTGATTTAGGGGATGTCCGGGTGCCCCTGCCATGGCTGAGGAGGATTTGGGGGCTGGGGGGGGAACTTTGCCCTGGTTGGGGGTGGTTTAAGGGGTGTTTGGGTGCCCCTGCCACGGCTGGGGGGGATTTACAGGGGTTTGGGGAGTGTCCCTGCCCAGGTCGGGGGTGTTTTGGGGGGGTCCCTGCCCTGGCTGAGGGTGCTCTAGGAGGGTGATAGGGTGAGTGGAAGCCCCTGCCCAGGTTGGGGGTGCCCGGGGGGGTCCTTGGCCCAGGTTGGGAGTGCTCTGTGGGATGGGAAGGTGCTCCTGCTCAGGCTCAGGGTGTTTTGGGGGCTGGAGGGTGCCCCTGCTCTGGCTGGGGGTGCTGGGGGTGTACTGGGGGTGCCATGTCCCCCTCCTCTCACCGATGCTGAAGAGCTGGGAGTTCATGCAGTGGAAGTAGGTGACGAAGACGAGGGCGAGGGGCCGTGTGGCGTCGAAGAAGAGCAGGAAACCCGCAGAGAGGTCGAGCACCAGCCCCCCACCATGCACCACTAGCAGGCTGGTCAGCTCCTCCGACAGAACCAGCCTGGGCACAGAGCCTTCCTCAGTGTCAGCCTCACCCTGACACCCCGTCACCCTCCTCATCCTCCCTTTCCTCACTCCGACACCCTCACCCTCCTCATCCTCACCCTGCCTGTCACTCCCTCACCTTCCTCACCCTGTCCCTGTCCCACTTCTCAACTCAGACCTATCACCCCATTGCCTTCCTCATCCCATCCTCATCTTCTCTCTGACTTTGTGGCCCATCCTCATCCCCAACCCCCTCCTCACCCTCACCCTTAACCCATCCCTCTGACACTCATCTTCACCCTGCCCCCCTCCTCCTCCTCACCCTGTCTGTCACACCCTCCTCATCCTCACCCTGAACCCCTCATCTCCAATGCATCCCCATTGCCCCCTTGTCACCCTCCTCATCCTCACCCTGACCCCATCAACCTACCTCACCCTCCTCATCCTCACCCCGACCCCATCAACCTACCTCACCATCCTCATCCTCATCCAAACCCCAGCCCCATCACCCTCCAAACCCTGACCCCAGCCCCATCACCCTCCTCATCCTCACCTCGACCCCATCAACTCCCTTCCCACTCCTCACCCCCAGCCTGTCCCCATCCCTGTCCCTTGCCCACCCCCCTGTGCCCCCCAGACCTGAAGGGGGAGAAGAGCCAGTGCCGGGCGAGGGAGCCCATGGAGAACCCCCCGACCCAGTCCCCGTCCAGCTTCTTCAGCCCCGCGATGAAGTACACGATGAACACCTGGGGGGCACAGGGTCAGGGGGAGTCAAGGGGTCCAGAGGATCCCAGAGGGGGCCCGGGGGGGGACTCTGGGGGTCCCTGGGGCAGGGGCACTCACCTGGGCACGCAGCAGGGCGTAGTTCCACAGCGGGACGTGGGCGTTGTGCTTGCGGGGACGGAACAGCCCATCCACGGACCTGGGGGGACACCGGGGACAGAGCGGGGGCCAGGTCACTGTCACCCCACTGCCAGAGCTGTGGGAACATGTGCTACCACCTCACAGGGACAGAGAGCCACAGGGATACCCCGTGGGGACCCTGGTGCTAGGTCCTGTGCCACCCACTGGGGACACCATGGCCTGAGCCACCCCCTGGGGGACTCTGTGCCACAGGGAACCTGCTGTCACAGGGGACCCCACGACCCGTGCCACCCGCTTAGGGACACCAAAACCATGGGGGACCCCAGAGCCTGTGCCACCCCATGGGGACACCCCCTGAGCACACGCACCATGAGGACCCTGGTGCCAGAGGGCACCTCAGGGTCTGGGCCACCCTGCTGGGGCCCTGGTGCCACAGGGGACCTCACAACCTCTGGGGGCCACCCCACGGGGACCCCCAGGCCCTGTGTCACTTGGGGTCACCCACCCTGCTGCCACATAGAGCCCCTGACCCGGGGTCCCCAGTGCCCCCCCGTCCCCCCAGGTGCCCACCCGTAGCGGTCAGCGCCCAGCAGTGCCAGCTGGAAGCCCAGCAGCCCGTAGAGGTAGGAGTGGTTGTTCCAGGAGGTTTTGTCCAGCAGGAACAGGTACCAGTACGGGCACAGGAAGGCGACGCAGCTCAGCCGGTAGCAGCACCCCAACATGATGCCCAGCGCCCCTGCGGGCACAGGACCCTCAGTGTGTCCCCTGGCCCCTCCCGGTGCCACCCCTTCCCTGTCCCCAGCCCTCTTCCCAGTCCAGTGCCAGACCCCAACACGATGCCCAGTGCCCCTGCATCTGGGGACACACCCCACATTCTGTGTCCCCCTGGGAACCCTCTTGGTGCCACCCCCTCTGCCTGTCCCCAGACTTCCCGAGCTCCCCTCGCAGTCCATCACAGTCACAGTGCCCATTCCCACCCCAGTGCCAGTCCCTACCATGGTTCCTGTCCCCATCCCACCCTCATTTCTGTCCCAGTGCCCATCTCAGTGCCTTGGTCCAGACACTGTCCCAGTGCCACCCCCTCACCTGTCCCCACAGGGGTGGGGCTCTGTGTCCCCACCCTCCCCTAGCTCCCCTCCCAGTCCCAGTGCCATTCCCACTCCAGTGCCCCTCCCCACTGTGGCTCCTGTCCCCATCCTACCCCCCTTTCTGCCCAGTACCACCCCTGTTTGTCCCCTTCTGTATCCCCATCTTCCCCAAATTCCTCTCCCAGTCCATCCCAGCACCTGTTCCAGTCCATCCCAGTGCCCATTCTCACCCCGGTACCCGTCCCCCTCCCACCCCCATTTCTGCCCCAGTGCCATCCCCTGCCCGGTGCCCCTCCCCATCCCTCCCAGCCCGTACCCAGGAACATGACGGTGTAGAGCAGGTACATCCAGTCGAGGGGCAGGGGCTGCAGGAAGGGCAGGAGGGGGAAGCGACAAACCTCGAGCCCGTCCAGGTACCGCTGGTCCAGGTGGCCCAGCCCCCGCTCCTGCGGCACGTCCAGCGCCATCAGCAGCCCTGGGGGGCGGGGGGGGTCAGTGACCCCCGTCCGGGCGGGCACTGACCCCCCTCCAGCCCCAAACCGCTGCCCAACCTTTGCTCCGGTGCTGACGCGTTACTGCCCAGCCGCCTCCATCCCCCTCGGACAGCAGGGACCCCCCGGATCCCAGCTGTCCCTCTCCCAAAGCCCCTGAGCCCCCCCGAGCCCCTGGATCCCCTGAGCCCCCCCAGGCCCGGCCTCTCTGCCCCCCAGAGTCCCCCCGGAGCCCTCCCGGAGCGCCCCCCGTTCCTCCCAGCCTCCGTTTCCGTGAGGCTCTCCCAGTCTTCCCCCGGCCCCTGCCCTCCCTGTCCCCCCGGTGATCCCGGACCCGGAGCCCCCCCCGGGTCCTCCCGAGCCCCGCAGTCCCTGTCCCCCCCCAGAGCCCCTTGGTCCCTCCAGCCCCCAATCTCCTTGTCCCCCCAAAGCACCTCCGGCCATCCCTGGTCCCCCCTGGTCCCGGTACCCCCGGAGTCCCCCCGGTACTCCCCAGCCCCACTCTCCCCGTCCCCTCAGCGGCCCCCCGAGTTCCAGTGCCCCGGGCGGCCACCCGGAGCCCCCCCGCTCCTCCCAACCCCGGAGCTCTCTCGGTCCCTTCGTTGCCCCGCAGCCCCGGAGACCTCCGGTCCCCCCGGTCCCCGCTGACCGAAGGCGGCGCGGAAGGCTCCGAGCGCCGCGGGGTCCTGCGGCCGGTGCATCAGCCGGACGAAGCGGTGCCACCGCGTCAAGTCCCGCAGTTCGAACCCGAGCAGCCGCCGCGCCAGCCCGGGGCCGGTCCCGGGGGTCCCGGAGGAGCAGGGGGGACCTGGGGGTGGCCCCGCCGCCGCCTCCCCCCGCTCCGGCCGCCTCCGCCGCGCCGGGCCTGCCGGGGGTCACAGGTCAGGGGTCGCAGGGCGGGGGGTCTCGTCCCGGGGGTCCCGCGCCCCCGCCCCGTTCCCGGTTCCCCGCTCCCCGTTCCGCACCCGCCGCCGCCGCCGCCATCGCCGCGGCCCCGCCCCCTCGAAACGTCACACGCGTCACGGCCGTGGCAGCCAATCAGCGGCGCGGGGGCGGAGCAGCGCGACCACACCCCTGCCGGGCCCCGCCCCGCCCTAAGCCCGCCCCCCCGCC
>NW_016690481.1:553041-560643 GCF_001604755.1 Lepidothrix coronata | reverse complement strand
CCCGGCGCCCCCCGCCCCGACCCCGCCCTGCCCCCGGCCCGCCCCCGGCCCGCCCCGGCCCGGCGGTGCCGCCGCTCCCGGAAGCCCCGGACAGGCGGGGCGGGCGCGGGGCCGCGGTGGGAGCGGAGCGGGACCGGACCGGCCATGGTGGGGCCGGGGGACACCGGCGGGGGGCCCTCGGGGGGCGCCGGGCTGTGCAGGGGCTGGCGGGGGGTCCGCGGGGCAGCCCCGGGGCTGTTTGGGGGTGTTTAGGGGGTGTCTGTGGAGGGGGGGGTGCCCGGGGTGCCCGTAGGGTGCTTGGGGGTCCCTCTGGGGCGTCCCTCTGGGGTATCTGGGATGTGCATGGGGGTCTGGGGTACATATGGGCTGCCAAGAGTGCCCACGGGGTACTTGGGGAAATGCCTGTGGGATGACTGGGGTGGATACTGGGGGCATATGGAGTGTACGTGGGGTGCCAGGGGGGTACCCACGGGGTGTGAGGGTTGCCCGGGGTGCCCACAGGGTGCTTGGGGGGTCCCTCTGGGGGCTCTGGGGTGTGTGGGGGGGTCTGGGGTGCCCGTGAGGCACTTGAGGAAGTGCCCAGGGTGCTTTGAGATGCCCATAGGATGCTTAGAGGTTCCTCTGGGGCTTTTGGAGTGTGTGTGGGGGATCTGGGGTGCCTATACAGTGCTGGGAGGTGCCCAGGGAACCCACAGGATGTCTGGGGAAGTGCCTATGGGTGCTTGGGTTGAACGTGGGGCACTTGTGGGGTGCTCAGGGCACCTGTGGGGTGCCCAGGGTGCCCACAGGGGGCTTGGTGGGTACTTTTGGGGTGACTGGGGGGTGCCCAGGTTGCCCATGGAGAGGTTGGGGGGTTCCCGGGGTGCCCATGGGGTGCCTGGGGGGTGTCTGGGTTGCCTCGGGGGTGCCCAGGGTGGGTGTGGGCTGCTGGTAGTGCCCCCTGAGCCCTTCCCCGTGCTGCAGGCGGGGGTCCCGGCGGGGGTCCCAGAGGGGGACCCGACAGATGCCACGACAGGGGACGGGCGCGTGCGGGCGCTGCAGAGGGAGGTGCAGGGGGTCACCACCATCATGACCCAGAACGTGGAGCGGATCCTGGCACGGGGGGAGAACCTGGAGCAGCTGCACAGCAAGAGCCAGGACCTGGAGGCCACCGTGAGGGGGGCACAGGGGCACTGGGGCGGGCACTGGGACCCCAGGGTGGGCACAGGATCATTGGGGTGAGCATGGGGTCATTGGGGTGGGTACAGGGGCATTGGAGCGGGCATGGGGTCATTGGGGTGGCATGGGGTGGCACGGGGTGACCAGTGGGGCAACAGGGTCATCAGGGTGGGCACAGGGACCCCGGGATAGCACAGGATTCCCAATGTGACATGGGGTCCCCCAAAGTGGGCACAGGGCTCCTGAGGGGACACTAGGTCCCTAGGGTGGCATGGGGTCACCAGGGTGGTCAAAGGGTCATTGGGGTGGGCATGGGGTGATCAGGGTGGGCACAGGGTCCCCATGATGGGCACAGGGGCTCTGACGGGATCACAAAGCCCCCGAGGTGGCACAGGACTCCTGAGGGGGCACGGGGTCCCTGGGGTGGGTGCCAGGACCCCGGGGGGAACACCAGGTCCCCAGGGGGGCTGCAGGGTGCCCAGTGGGTTGGCATGGGACACTTGGGTGGCAGGAGGTGTCCCCAGGGTGGCAGTGGGGGCCCCAGGGTGGCAGTGGTGTGTCCCCAGGAGGTGAGAGCTGTCCCTTGTGTGGCAGTTGGGGTTTCCAGAGTAGCAGGGTGTCCCTGGGTTGGCAGTGTTGTCCTTGGAGTGGCAGCTGAGTGTCCTCAGAGTGGTAGTGGCTGGTCCCAGGGTGTCAAGTGTGTCCCCAGGATGTCATGGGTGTCCCTCGGGTGGCAGAGGTGTCCCCAGAGGGGCAGTGGGTTGTCCTCAGGGTGAGAGGGTTGTCCCCAGTGTCTCAGCAGATGTCCCCAGGGTGGCACTGGGTGTGTCAGGGCTGTCCCTGGGGTGGCAGTGGGGTGTCCCCAGGGTGTCAGAGTCGTCCCCAGGGTGTCAGTGGGTTGTCCCCAGGGCGTCAGGGGTGTCCCCGTGTCCCCGCAGTCGGAGCACTTCCGCACCACGTCCCAGAAGATGGCCCGGCGCTACTGGTGGAAGAACGTGAAGCTGCTCGTCATCCTTGGCCTCGTGGGTGCCATTGTCCTCATCCTCATCATCCTCCTGGCCACTGGCACCATCCCCACCTAGAACCACCATCCTGTGGGGACACGGCCACCCTGGAGCTGAATACACACGGGGGGACGAGACAGAGGGACCTGTGTGTGTGTGTGTGCTGGGGGGACATGGGGGACGTGGGGGGATATGGGGGGACACAGGAGGATGGCCATGGGGACATGGGGAGCACACAGGGACATGGGGGGACATGGGGGGACACAGGGACACAGACATGGCGGCACTGGGGACAGGTATGGGGACACATGGGGACGTGGGAATATGCATGAGGAGATGGGGGGACACGGCGAGGGACAGGCCCTGGGGACACGTGGGGATGTGTGTAGGGACAACACATCAGTCACGAGGGAAACACGCGTGGGGATGGGGGGGGGCAGCAGGTGCCATGCCAGGGCGTGGGGGTGGTGCCAGGCACAGAGGGACAAAGGGCACAGTGTGGTGGTGGTGGTGGCACTGCCACCCTGGGGGGGCTGGGACAGGCGGGGGACAGGGACATGGGGGGACATGGGTGGCCCAGGGTGGCCCCATGTTTGCAGGGACTTGGGGACACCAACACATGGGGGGCTGTGGGGACCCATTTCTGGGGGACAGGGTGGTCCCCGGGGGACACATTTCTGTGGGGCCTGGAGGTCCCTGTATTCGGGGACCTGTAGGGATGGGAGAGGTGTCTTGGGGACATGGGGGTCCCTGGGGGGCAGGGAACACCCCAGTATTTGGGGGCCTGTGGGGGGGAAGGTGTCTCTGGGTACATGGGGTTCCCGGGGGACCCCGCAGCTGGAGAGGGTTGAGTGGGGTGTCCCGGAGACCCCCGCTCCGGGCGGCAGGGCCGGGATGTCCAGGGGACACCTGGAGACACTCGGGGCTGGGGGGTGGGGGGGGGCGGTCCCGGTCCCTCCCGTCGGGGGCGGCCGCTGGAGCCCGAGACGGGACGGGACGGGACGGGCGCTCCGGGACCGGGCACCGACCTCGGGACCGGGACCGACCTCCGGGACCGCACTGAGCCCCCGGGACCGGGACCATGGTGAGTCCCGGGCCACCACCGCCGCTTTCGCTTTCGCTTTCCGAAGGGCGGACCGGGCTCGGGGAGACCCCCGGGCTCGGAACTCCCCGGAGCCGGTCCCGGTGCCGGTCCGCCCCCCCGAGCTGTCCCTGCGGGCGGGAGGGACACGGCCCCCCTCGGGGTGGCCGGCGCGGGACTTTCCGTGTCCCCCTGTCTCTGTGTGTCCCGGCCCCCGTGTCGTCTGTGTCCCCTGCCACGCCCCATCCCCGCCGATCCCGGTAATCCCGGTGTCCCCGCGTGTGCCCCGACCCCGCAGGGCCCGTGTCCCCCCGATCCCCGTCCTTGGCCCATATCCCCACGGTTTCCTGTCCCCGTGGTCCCCGTGTGCCCCCTCCTCGCAGTACCAGTGTCCCCACGGTCCCGGTGTCCCCAGGGTCCCCGTGGTGCCCCTTCCCTGCGGTGCTCTTGTCCTCACGGTCCTTGTGACCCGTGGTCACCCTTTGTCCCCGGATTGCCAGTGTCCCCATGGTCCCCGTGTCCCCATGATCCTCATGTCCCCCTGGTCTCCACGGTCCTCCTTCCCCGCGGGTGCCTCTATCCCCAGCGTTCTCGCAGCGTCTCCCCCGTGTCCCCACGGTGTCCCCCCACGTCCCTTGTCCCCCGTGTGTCCCCAGGCGGGGCTGGGGCGGTGCCAGCGCCAGGCGGAGGAGGTGACCGAGCTGATGCGGCAGAACTTGGAACGGGCGATGGAGCGGGAAGGGCACCTGGAGCGGCTGCAGAGCCGGGCCCAGGACCTGCGACAGGCGGTGCGACCGCGGGGACGGGCGGCTGGGGACGGGGGTGGCACTACAGGGACACACAGACCTGGGGACACACGGCTGGGGACTGGGGTGGCACTATTGGGACATACAGACCTGGGGACACACACGGCCGGGGATGGTGGCACTATTGGGACGCCTGGAATGGCTGCAGACCCGGGCTTGGGACCCTGGGGACACATGACCAGGGACGGGGGTGGCACTGTAGGGACATATAGCCCTGGGAGGGGACACACAGAGCTCTGGAGGGCATTATAGGGGCACACGGCCCGAGGGGGACACGCAGAGCCCTGGGGGGCATTACAGGGCTGTGGAGCCCCGGGGAGGGGACACAGGGCCATGGAGGGGCTGTGTGTCACCCCCGTGGGCTGTCCCATTGCAGAGCGAGGCCTTCACCCGCAGCACTCGGGCGGTGACACGGCGACAGCGCCAGGGACAGCGCCGCTGGCTCCTGGTGGCCCTGGGCCTCGGCCTCTTCCTCCTCCTCCTCCTCCTGGGCCTGGGCCTGGCACTGGCCCTGGCACAGTCACCTCCAGCCACTGCCACTGTCCCCACCCCGCAGGCACGGACTGAGCCCCCCCAGCACCGTGGGGACCCTCTGACAACAGAGCAATGGGGGGGCCCCATGATAAATAAACAGCAGGATTTGTTCGGGTAGACCCTACCATAACAAAGCACTGGGATGATCTTCAGGGAGACTCTACAACAAATAAGCACCAGGATCTCATTCGGGGAGACCCGACAATAATAAACCTGCAGGATGAGCTCTGGGGAGACCCTACAATAAATACACACCCAGATCTGCTTTGGAGAGACCCTACAATAACAAACGTGCCAGACCTTCTTTGGAAAAACTGCACAAGAACAGAAGAGCAGGACCCACCCAAGGGAGACCCTGTAATAAACACCAGGAGCTCTTTGGGGAGACCCTACAATAACAAACCAGCAGGACCCACTTCAGGGAGACCCTACGATAAATCAGCACCAGTACATGATTCAGGGAGACCCTACAATAACAGAGCAGCAAGATGAGCTCCAGGGAGACCTCACAATAATGAACATGCTGGACCCACTCTGGGGAGACCCTACAATAAATAAGCATCAAGACTTGTTTGGGAAGGCTCTACAATCACAAACCAGGAGGAGGAACTTCAGGGACACCCTACAATAAATAAATAACCAGGATCTGTTTTAGGGAGACCCTATAATAACAAAAGCTCCAGAATCTGCTTTGTAGACACACTAGAAAAACAAATCAGCGGGATGAGCTCTGGGGACACTCTGCAATAAATAAACACCACGACTCATTTGGAGAGACCCTACAATAACAAACATGCTGGACCCCCTCCGGGGAGACCCTACAATAAAAGCAGCGGGATGATCTCCAGGAAGACCCTACAATCAACAAACACTGGGATGTGTTTGGGGAAACCCCACAATGACAAATAAGTAGCGGGATTGATTTGGGGTAGACCCCACAATAACAAACCCATGGGATCTACTTCAGAGAGACCCTACAATAGATAACCACCAGGATTTATTTGGAGAAACCCTACAATAACAAACCAGCAGGATGATCTTCATGGAGACCCTACAATAACAAACGTGCTGGACCCACTCGAGGGGGACCCTACAATAAATAAACACAAGAAATTGCTTGTGGACAGCCTATGATAACAGAGAAACTACAATAAATAAGCTCTACAATCTGTTTTTTAGAGACCCTATAATAACAAACCAATAAGTTCAGCTCCAGGAAGACCCTACAATAAATGAGCACCAGGACCTGGTTTGGGGAGACCCTACAATAACAAAACAATGGGGCAATCTTCAGGAAGACTTTACAATAGCAAACATATTGGGGAGACACTACAATAACAGAGCAGCAGAGTGACCCCTGGGGAGACCCCACGATAAATAAGCACCAGGATCAGCTTTGGGGAGACCCTACAATAACAAGTGTGCCAAACCCCTCTGGGGAGATCCTGTGATATGTAAACCCCAAGAATTGTTTGGGGACACCCTATAGTAACAAACCAGTGGGATTTGCTCAGAGTAGACCCTACAATAACAAAGAGATCTGATGATAAATAAGCACCAGAATCTGCTTTGGGGAGACCCTACAATAACAAACCAGCAAGGTGATCTTCAGGGAGACCCTACAATAGCAAATGGATCCTACAATAAAAAACCCACCAAAACCTACTTAAGGTAGGCCCTACCATAATAACTCCTTGTGTCTTCTCTTAAGAAACCCCACAATACCAAAGCAGTAGGATGGTCTCTGTGAAGACCCTACAATAACAAATGTGCCAGATCCTCCAGAGAGACCCTATGACAAATTAGCACTGGGACTTGCCTTGGGGAGACCCTACAATAACAAACCAGCAGGACCTTTCCAGGGAGACCCTACAATTAATAAACACTAGCATCTAGTTCTGGGAGACCCTACAATAACAAACCAATGATATGATCTCTGGGAAGACCCTACAATAACAAACATGACAGACCTACTTTGGGGACACCCTACAGTAGATAAACACCATGACTTGCTTGGAGACACCCTACAATAATGAATCAGCAAGACTCACTTCAGGGAGACCTGATGATAACAAATGAGCTGGACACTTTTTAGGGAGGCCCTACAATAAATAAACACCAGAACCTGCTTTGGGGTAAACCCTACAATAACCCCCTGCCATGCCTCGCTGCTGGGAGACCCTACAATAACAGAGCAGGGGGGTGATCTCCAGGGAGACCCTATGATAACACCCCCTTCCTTGCTCCCAGGAGACCCTACAGGTCCTGATTCAGGGAGCTCCAACCACAACAGACCCAACCCACTCTGGGGAGACCCTACAATAACACACCAGTGGCACCCACCCCGGGGACACCCCACTTTGGCCACAGGTGCCACCAACCTGGGCCAGGGGCAGAAGGGGGCTGTGGCCCCCCCAGAGGGGTCCCTGGTGACATGGTGACATCGGGGAGGGGACCCCAGGGAGGGTCCCTGGGCAAACAATGGCACTGGGGAGGGGACAGAGGGGGCGGGGGGACATGGCACCACGGCCACCTACACAGGGACACCCTGGCAGGGGACTCTGAGGGGGATGACACACGGGGGTCCCCCCAGGAGCCCCCCTGGATGTCCCCCTGCCCCAGTGTCCCCAGCAGTGACAGACACCGGAGCCTCGCAGCACCTTTATTGACACCGGCGGGGGTGGCACCGGTCCCTGGGGGGGTGGCACCGTCCCAGGGGAGTTCCCGTGTCCCCTGGGGGGGTGGCAGGGTCAGCCCGTGCCCCGGCGCTTGCTGAGCTCGTCCTGCACGCGCTGGCACAGGGCCCTGCGCAGGGGGGGCTCCAGGGGGCTGCGGGCGCACACCCGGCGCGTCACCTCCTCCGCGCTGTCCCCCTGGGGGGGCACGGCACCGCTGGGGACATGGCACCCGGGGAGCCCCATGGCACCCACAGAGCCCCATGGCACCCGGGGAGCCCCACAGCACCCACAGAGCCCCCACGGCACCCACAGCACCCCCATGGCACCCACAGCACCCCCAC
>NW_016690481.1:547693-552131 GCF_001604755.1 Lepidothrix coronata | reverse complement strand
ACAGAGCCCCCACGGCACCCACAGAGCCCCCACGGCACCCACAGAGCCCCCAGCCCCACAGACCCCCCCCCAGCACCGCTGGGGACACGGCACCCGGGGAGCCCCACAGGGCACCCACAGAGCCCCCATGGCACCCACACCCAGGGCACCCCCTGCCCGATGGGACCCCATGGCACCCCTTGCCCCAGAGCAGCACATCCTGTCCCACAGAACCCCCCAGGAAACCACTGCACCTCATGGCACGCCCTTCCCCACAGAACTCCCCCCCCAACACCCAATGGGCCCCACAGCAGCACCCCTGCCCCATGGAATCCCCTCCCATGGCACACCACACCACCACCCCCTGCCACATGGAATCGCTTCCCATGGCACCCCACACCACCACCCTTGGCCCACAGTGGCACCCCACTGCCCCACGGGACCCCGTTGCTCAATGGGCACCCCCTGCCCCACAGCACCTCTCACCCACAGCACCCCAACCCTATGGCACCCCCGGCCCCACAGCAGCAACTCCAACCCCACGGGACCCCCCAGACACTCAGTGGGTACCCATTGTCCCATGGGACCCCCCTACCCATGGCAGCACCTCCTGCCCCACAGAACCCCCCCGGTGCCCCATCGCCCCCCGGGGTCACACCTGGTGCACGATCACGGCCGTGACGGTCCCGTCGTCCCCCTCGTACTCGAGGCAGAAGAGCCGCGGCCCCCGGGAGGGGTCAGGGGGGGCCCCGCGGGGGTCGCCGGGGGGGGGCCCCGCGCTGGCATCGCCCCCGGGACCCCCTGTGGCACCTGCACCCTCAGCGGGGGCTGTGAGACCCCCGGGGAGCCCCAACCCAGCACCCCCTCAGTACCGCCCCATCCACACCTGGGGTCCCCCCGACCCCCTCCGCCCCCCAGGGGTGCCCCCCCATTCCCCACCCATATCCTGGACGCTCCCTCTTGTCCCTTGGATGCCCCCACCCCTGTCACCAACATGGGCGCCCCCCCCCCCCCCCCCCCCCCCGGGGCCCCCCCCCCCCCCCCCCCCCCCCCACCCAGGGTTGCCCCCCCCCCACTGTCACCCCCTTGGATGTCCCCCCCCAGCACCCAAGGGTGCCACACCCTCCCTACCCATCTCCTAGGGTCCCACCCGTTGTCCCCCCACCTTGGTGACCCCCAACCCCCCCAGGGGTGCCCTCCGTGTCCCCCGACCCTTGAGAGCCGCCCCCGTCCCCCCTCAGCCGCCCCGCCGCAGCCCCCGTGCCCCGCTCACCGCAGCCCCGGGGCCGGTACACCTGCTGGTCGGGCCGGCGGGGCCGAGGCGGGTTCGGGGTGAGCCGGGTGCGCGCCCGGCCCCGCGCCTGCCGCACGGCGCGGTCGTACGCGTCCCTGCGCACCGGGAACCGGTTACCGGGGGGGGGCGCGGCGGGAGCGGGGGGCGCGCGAAGCCGCCGGCGATGTTACCTGGCGAGCTGGTTGCGGCGGATGTGCCGCACGAAGCCGTGGCTCATGTCGAGCCGCCCGCCCGGCCGGCAGCGCCAGCCTGGGGCCGGGGCCGCCGCCTCCATCCCGGTTAGCGGGGAGGTCGGTCCCGGGGACGCGGCGCCTTTAAGAGCCCCGCGGGCCCGGAGGCCGCGCGTGCGCAGAGCCCTCAGCGGCGAGCGCTGACCCCGCCCCTTCAGCCGAGCGTGCGCACGGCGCGGCCCCCGCGCCCCCCGCGCAGGCGCAGTGCGCGCGCGCCGCCACCATGTCGAGCCGCGGGCGGCGGGAGCGGGAGCGGGACCCGCGCGGGGCCGCCCGGGGCCGCCGCGAGCCCGAAGCGGAGCGGCCGCGGGGCCGACGGGACTCCGAGCGCGACCGCGCGCGGAGGGAGGTGGCGGAGGCGCTGCCGGTGGATCTCGCTCGGGTCAAGCGGGAACCGGGCACCGGGGGCGGCTCCGGGGCGGGATCTGGGACCGCCGCCCCCGCCGCGCCCGTGCGGGTGAAGCGAGAGCGGGAGCCCGATGGAGACTCCGACCCTGAGCCTGAGCCCGCCGGTGGGAACCGGGGTTGGAAAGCGGGGATGAAGCGGGGGGACAGGGGGGAATGGGGGCCTGAGGGGACCGAGGGGACACACTGGGGTGTAGGGGGGGCACAGGGTGGCGAGGACTGGGAGGGGGCTGAGAGGACAGGGGTTGTCCCGGGGGACACCGGAGGATGAGGGGGGAGGGTGTGAGGGGACACCGGGGTGGGGGGACGGGACTGGAGGGGTGGGGGGCACCGGGGGGTGCGGACAGAGCCAGAGGTGTGTGTGGGGTGACACCGCTGTGGGGTCTGGGGGGACACTGGAGAGGCATCAGGCGGGGGTAGGTGGGGGCTGTGGGGTGTGAGGGGACACTGAGGGGTCTGGGGGGACACTGGAGAGGCATCAGGCGGGGGTAGGTGGGGGCTGTGGGGTGTGAGGGGACACTGAGGGATCTGGGGGGCACTGGGGAGGGTGTGTGGGGGTCACAGTGATGTCCCGGAGGACACTGGGGTTGGGGGGGGCAGGACGGTGTGTGTGGGGTGAACTGGGGTGTCTGGGAGGGGGCACTGGGGGGTGGAGACGCAGAGGTGTGTTGGGGGACACACTGGGGTGTAGGAGGGGCAGTGGGGGGTGGGAGGGGCGGGGAATGGAGTGATTGGGGGGACACTGGGATGGGGACACACACCAGGCATTCCCAGGGGGGCACAGGGACTGACTCTGGGGGTGCTGAGCTCAGCTCTGGGCAGTGGTTGGAGGCACTGGGGGGAGCTGGGGCTCAGTCCCAGGGGTCTGTAAGGAGGGGAGCATCGCCCTGGTGCTGTCAGGGCCCTGTGCCCCCCTCTAACACCTCCCCCACCCCCAGTGCGCTACGGCCGCTTCGACCCCGAGGACCAGCGGAGCCGCCACTGCCCCTACCTGGACACCATCAACAAGTGGGTAATGGGGCCTGGGGGGCTCCCCCTGCCCCTCCTGGGGGTACCCCTGTGCCTGGGGGTTCCCTCAGCCCCCCTCAGCCCTGTGACCCTCCCCAGGAGTGTCCTGGACTTTGACTTTGAGAAGCTCTGCTCCATCTCCCTGTCCCACATCAACGTCTATGCCTGCCTGGTCTGCGGGAAGTACTTCCAGGGTGAGACCTGCCCCAGAACTGGGGGGGACATGGGGGACACGTGGGGGACATGGGGACAGCAGGGACACCCGGGGGCTGTGTGGGGGACATTGGGGACATCAGGCTGCTGTGGGGGACAGGGACACTTAGGAGCGAGGGGGAATGGGGGACATCCAGGTGCTGGGGGGGACAGGGACACACAGGGATGGAGGTGCTGCTAGGGGTGGGACGTGGGGGACACCCAGGGCTGGGGTGCTGCAGGGGGCACAGGGACCCTTGGTGAGGGCACAGCCCCCCCATACATAGGTGAGGGATTCTTTCTGTCCTGCCTGTTCTGTCCCATGGCTTCTGTGTACCTCTCTGGTGACCCGAGTGTCCCCTCCTTGCCCCCCTGTTCCTGCGGTGACACCCCTGAGCCTGTGGTGTCCCCCCCTTTGTCCCTCTCTGAGCCTGTGGTGTCCCCCCCGAGCCCGTGGTGTCCCCCTGTCCCCCCCCGAGCCCGTGGTGTCCCCCTGTCCCCCCCTGAGCCCATGGTGTCCCCCTGTCCCCCTCTGAGCCCGTGGTGTCTGCTCCTGAGCCCGTGGTGTCCCCTGTCCCCGCAGGCCGCGGGCTGAAGTCCCACGCCTACATCCACAGCGTGCAGCTGAGCCACCACGTGTTCCTCAACCTGCACACGCTCAAGTTCTACTGCCTGCCTGACAACTACGAGATCATTGACTCCTCCCTCGAGGACATCACGGTGCGGGGGCACCGGGGGCACCCACTGCTGAGGGCACCCACTGCTGGGGAGGCAGTGTTGGGGTGCCTCAGCTGTGAGGGGGGTCAGGTTTGGGGTACCCTGGCTCTGAGGAGTAAGGTTTGGGTGTACTGCTGTTCTGTGGGGGGTCAGTTTGGGGTACCCCTGTTCTGAGGGGAATCAGGTTTGGGTTTTCTCTGTTTTGAGAAATCAGGTTTGGGGTTGCCCTTGTTCTGAGGGGCCAGATTTGGGCACCTCCATTCTGAGGGGGATCAGTTTGAGTCCCCCGCATTCTGAGGGGGTCAGGCTTGGGGTCCCCCCTCATGCTGAGGGGTCAGGTGTGGGTTCCCCCTATCCTGAGGTGTCAGCTGTGGATCCCCCCCTGTTCTGAGGGGTCAGGTTTGGGTTCTCCCCGTTCTGAGGGGTCAGGTTTGGGTTCCCCCCATTCTGAGGGGTCAGGTTTGGGTTCCCCCCATTCTGAGGGGTCAGGTTTGGGTTCTCCCCATTCTGAGGGGTCAGGTTTGGGTTCTCCCCATTCTGAGGGGTCAGGTTTGGGTTCTCCCCATTCTGAGGGGTCAGGTTTGGGTTCCCCCCATTCTGAGGGGTGCCTCTC